>NW_011887775.1:1083249-1084120 GCF_000806365.1 Fopius arisanus | reverse complement strand
AAATTTTATTCACAGGAGTGAATAAATTTTATTCACAGGAGTGAATAAATTGTCTCTCAGAATTTGAATATAAAATCAGATCGTAATAGTAGATGCGAAAATTAATGATCCCATAATTTGCAGATGCCAGCCCACAACCAGGAAGACGTTGTCCTGTGGGATCATCCTGGAGAGCTTGTGGTCGTGCCTGTCCTCGAACTTGTGCCAATCGTCGACCAGTCTGTCCTGGCGCGGTAAGCATCATTTTTCCACAATACATTTATCAATTTCTGCTCCTACTGAATTTATTAACAATTATTTTAATATTCTAAACAATTATTCCAGCGCTGCCGAGCTGGATGCTTCTGCAATCGAGGATGGATTCGACAAACTCGAAGAGGACCATGCATAAGAGAAAATTCATGCCCTCGTCCAGCCCGACCGTGAAATCTCCAAAAGTCGACATAATTCGGAGGCTCCTTCCACAATAAACAACCTGGAGAATTATTATATCAGTGTACATGAATATAATAATTGAAAATATGATTTGTAATAAAAACATTGAAATAAATAAATATTTGCTCATTACACGCTGCAATCTTTTTTATTTATCCTTCCTGCATTGTTTGCACAATAATTCATTTTATTTAAACAATGGGGAAAACAGCATTTCTTCTGTGTTCATGTTAGAAAATTCTAGAGGGGCAAAATGGATCATGTGCGTATTATGGACCTTCATTTTTGAAAATTTTTTCGCGGTCCATAATACCCTCACTTCGGGTAAGATGGACCTCTTCAAAATTTCAAGCGAATACCTCTTTGCATCTCATGTTCTCCTGATACTTTTTCGCAAATTTCAAAGTTTTAAAATTTCAAGCGAATACCTCTTTGC
>NW_011887775.1:1081338-1083188 GCF_000806365.1 Fopius arisanus | reverse complement strand
TCACGAATTTCAAAATTTTAAAATTTCAAGCGAATACCTCTTTGCATCTCATGTTCTCCTGATACTTTTTCACGAATTTCAAAATTTTAAAATTTTAAGCGAATACCTCTTTGCATCTCATGTTCTCCTGATACTTTTTCACGAATTTCAAAATTTTAAAATTTCAGTGAACATCCCCTCCATTCACGTTCCTGTGGTATTTTTCAATGATTTCAAAGTTTTTAAATTTCAAGTGAATACCTCCTCGCTTCATGTTCTCCTGATACTTTTAAAAAATGTCAAAATTTTCAAATTTCACCTTCAACCTTCACCTCGGGTAAGATGGACCGGGCAGGTATTATGGACCTCTCAAATTTTAATAACCGCATAAATTGTTTATTAATGTTTTTTCTGGTATAAATTAAATAAATACAATCCATTTTTAGTCTTTGAACTTTATTGTACAATAATTTATTACATAATTTTATAATTATAAAATATATTCATTCATTTTATTCATTTTTTCTTAATTATTCCTCGTCAATTGTGCAAATAAGAAGAGTATTTCTTATTTATATTAACAACATTAACAGAGCACACGTGCATGAAATGCTCTAATTAAAGCATAACCCCGCTGAATCAATCAATTGACGAGGAGTAATCATTAAAAAAATATATCTGTTGTTCTGAAGATTCCGTATAAAAAGATGAACCTTCAGGTTTTGTTCATCAATTGAATTCCGTTCTCTTGAAGACCTCAAAATGCGTGTACTATTCCTCCTCGCCATTGTTCTTGCAGTCGCATATACAGCATGTGAGTGCTTCTCTTCAATACCTGGAAAAATTAATTAAGCAATAAAAAATGTTGCAATTTATCTGATTAGAGTTTTTTGATTAGTGGGCAACCTCAGGTAGACTCGGAGCTGTAGCCATAAAATTATTGAGGTTCCAATTGTACAGAGGTTGCCCACCTCTCGATTAGACTCCAATAAAGAATTTATTTCAATTAAATGAAGTTGATTTTGGAAAAATGAGAAATTTTTCTAGGTCAATTATAATTGAAGCAAATACTTTTCACTTACGTGTAATGACAGACGCTTCAATTGCTTATATTTCAACTACTCCATTAGCTGCTGTACCGCGTCCACAATCCCCTCGGCGTTGTCGCTCTGGAGAAGTTTGGAGAACATGTGGTCCTGCATGTCAGCCAACGTGTCGAAATCGTCAAGGAGCATGTCCTGGTCGGGTAAGAAACATTAAAATTATTAAAAAAAATTTTCAGTATGAGTAATGAAAATGTAGGAGAAAGTTAATTGGATTTTGTTTTTTTTTTACTCACCTCAGTTTTAAAGGAATTCCCCAACTCCCGAGTTATCTCTTTTGTCACTGGATACTCCACCGCACAATTAATTGGCTAAAATTTTTTGTTCTAGCGATGTGTCGCGGCATGCAATTGCATCAGTGGAATGGTGAGACGTTACCCAGGCGGCATCTGTACTCGAATTTGTCCCCGAATCGGTTGAATTCGGAATCTGAAAAAAAAAACACTTGATTGACCAGGCAAAAATTTTCCCACGTTGTAATGAAAAATTATTTTTTTTTCAATAAACAATGCTGCTGCAAAATCCTCGATGTTCTGATTTTTTTTCATTTACTTTTGGAATCAATTTTAATTTTAAATCATAATAATACTAATAAATTATTATGATAAATAATTCCAATAAGGCCTCAGCTCACAGAATATTTTATTTTTTATTTTTACATTTTTTCCTTTTCCTATTACCATTGTTACCATGATTTGATAGGCGCCCCTTCGTCTTAGCCTTTTAGCCTCTCCTACTATCCTCTCATTAGCCTCTCCTACTATCCTC
>NW_011887775.1:1066341-1076268 GCF_000806365.1 Fopius arisanus | reverse complement strand
CTGCTGTGTTCATCAGTCACACTGACTCGGTGAACACACCAGCTCTCCGCACCCGTGCCTGACGGCGGCAGTCTACACGCCGATGGGTGTGACTAAGCGGGCACCCATCCAAGTACTAACCCAACTGAGCGTTGCTTAGCTTGGGTGATCGCCGGAGTCACACACCGCCCGCGTGGCTACTGTCGCCGCTCAGCTCACAGAATATTTCTTGATGATTAAACCCCGTTTAAAAAACCAAATGACATCAAAAGATCATGAAACATTTTCGATTAATAAAAAAAACATTCGATCAATAAAATATTAATAGGTCAATAAAAAGGCACATACCTGGTAAAAAGAGAAGTCCTGATGTTTTGTACATACTGCCCATTACTTTCCACTTAACATCAAAAAATTATCACCATAATGCACACTGATCGATTATTAAGTTATCGTTATTAAAATCAAATTATTAGATACGATTTTCCATTAGGAAAACTATGTTTGAACATTACACTTATCAAGGTTGAGCTTAAAAGAACGGTTATCACTGCTCTATCCCAAGGAACGCGATTCCGGAAAATCTTAAAGTAAATTAAGATAGATGACACTTCACTTATACGCACCACGAGAAATTTCGTGCACAGTAAAATTTTGTTTACAGTACAATAAATGCACGCTAATGACCGGTGGAGTAGGTGTGGAAGTGAGTATAGGGCCTGACCAATGAATGATCAGTGAGAAATTAATTGGACAGATTTTAGGCTTCCAATTTCGAGAGTTTGCATTGGATTCGTTATAAATATCCGTCTCTCACCTCTAAAATTGAGGGAAGGCACTAGTCGCCTATAGATAGGAGACTATTTCAATATCTGACACTGCACTTGGACTTTATCACTCACAGCAGCAACAACTCCTGAAATTTTTATTGCTATTAAATAGACAATGTGGCGTCGACCAAGAGGGCCTCCCAAAGTCTGGAGAGTCATGGAGTTGACTGATCCCTCTGGACGAAAAAGGAAATTCTCTCTTCAGGAAATTCCAGAGGCTTCGTATGAAGAAGTGATCTCCCACATGTCCTCCATTTTCGCCAAGGACGAAGCTATGTGCTCAGCTCTTAGTAAGTAGCGATTAATTTCAGAGTTATTCCAGTCACTCAATCTATGAACCTTCTGTTCATTGATCCAGACTTATCTATTTATTTTTAGATGTGACAGACGATCCAGAAACAATGCATTTACTACAAGAATTTTGGAGAATGTTTTTGTCTCAAGGTATTTCTGTTGGAGCCTTTGAAATTCCAGAAGGAGGTGGAAAACCAATTCTCGCTGGTGTTAATCTCCTCGTCTATTCCGATGAAGAGACAGAAAAGAATGCAATTATGCCACGTGAGTGAAAAATAATAATATTTGAATAATATTATAAATTGAATAATATTCGAAAAAGTCGTCGAATGTTCTTTCAACAACCTCGAAAAAATCAAGAGGTTTAAAATATTTTCCAAAAGACTGATCATTCCAGTATCTGATTAAATGCTTGGAATTAAATTCATAAATGTTTATAACTAACAACTTGATCGTTGAATTTTTAAGATGTAAAGGGACCTTTTGGAATAATTATGTCAGCTGTAGAAGAAACTCGCAAACTAGCAGATCCCCGCGAACTTTACAAGGTTGATCGATTTTTAGAAGCTATAGGATTAAGTATAAGTCCCCAATACCGCAGGATGGGATTGGCAGTAAAACTTCTGGAAATAAGGTAAGGGCACTCGGCCTTGTGACGCGACGTCTTTTTCATTTGCTATTTTTCATTTGCTATTCTGGTTCTCTATAGTTATCTCTGTGATATTTGTCAGATAATTGAGTGATATTTTCTGCCTTGTTATTAGAGATGACATTGGAAAATGGTATGGGCTGGAATACACGTCAACACTTTTCACGAGCTCAATTGCCCAGGCCGCAGCTACAAAAGCTGGATATACAACAGATGTTGAAAGATTATACGATGAAATATTTCCATCGGATAACAATCCCTTCCTACCACGACTCAAGGGAAAGAGTTGCAAAATTATGTCGAAGCGAATTTCTTGAGTGGATAAATATTCATATTGTAATGTAAACTGTGTTCTCGTATAAAGAGATGGAACTTGAGACGTTCAGTGTCTATTTTATTTTATCCAAGAAATTTTGAAGATATGTCTGCTTTTTATCTTTGCTGTTCTCATTCCCTTGCCTACACCGCTAGTAAGTATTCCCCATTTTTCCAATTGACCTAATTCATCTCGCAAATTTTGTACTTCCTATGCAATTTGTATTATTGTTCATAACGCACGCGGCCGTGAGTGTTCATGGATAATTAGCGGTGTTGAATTTTTCAAACAAAATTATTAAAAAATTATAACTTACATTGTGGAGAAGAGGCAGTAAAAAAGAACGTATTGTGCAGTCTCTGCAAAATGTATTGAAGAATGAAAACACATTTTCTCATAAATACCACTCATTATTTCTCAGGGGTATTCTCCGAGTTCTTCTCCTCCTCGTTGATTTCTTTGTTTTTGTGTGGATCGTCTGGCTTCATAGCTGGGAAGAACAGCACTTCCTTGATGTTATTGGAGTCAGTGAGAAACATCGTTAGTCTATCGACACCGAGACCCCAGCCAGCAGTTGGTGGAAGACCGTATTCAAGAGCTGTGCAGAAATTTTCGTCGACAAGTTGAGCTTCATCGTCACCTGCCGCTTTGTCCTTAGCTTGTTGCTCGAATCTGAATCACAAAATATTTATTTCAAAATGAATTATTTCTTTATTAAACAAAAATATTATTCCAGCAATGGACGCACACGTATCCTCTACTCTCGAATTGCCAAGACTTGAGGAAAATTCAGAGTGTGTCAAACCGTGCTCCAGATACAAAACTGGTGATTAAAAATATAATAAAATTGTTGACATCAATCAAATAATCCGTCACGAGATCCATTTTTGGAAAAAATTTCCTCAAGCTCTTGACAATTCCTGAATAATTCGTAATACCGAGATTATCTTAACGAGAAATTCGTGTTTTACGAGCGTCCTATAAAAAAAACAGGGAATTCTCCGCATCAAAGTGATATTGTTTTTTAAAAATTGTGAAGATGTGTGCTATTCTTATTCTCGCTTTTGTGTTGGCTCTTGCATCTATTACGGGTAAAGATATCATCGTACTTGCATTAGATTTATGTAATTGAATATTTCAGTTGACGCGAAATGGAATTAATATTTTAATCAGGTGCACAACCCCAACTTGGATTTGGAATTCTCAATCCATGTGGCCCGAATCAGTCACTTCGTTTGTGTGGACCTCTCTGTCCGGCAATTTGTGCAAATCTAAGACCAATATGCGATGTTACCGTAAGATATCAAAATTTTGGCAAGAGTACCGATAAAGATTCTCTCTGGAATAAAATTCCTCTGAATTCCTGAGCATTTTTACATGATTAATATTTTTTCTTTCAGATATGTATACCAGGATGTTTTTGCAACCCCGGATATGTGAGAATAGTGCGTAATGGGCCTTGTGTAAAAGTATGTCCCATAGGTCCCGGGGGTTTAACCTCTAATATTTTAGGTTTAGGATAATAATACGGTAAAAACACGAATTGGTCAAATAATAATAAAAAATGCAATGAAACACGCGTGGTAAATAAATCTATGATAATAAAAATCCGATTATGAATTTTTTCCAAGTATGAAAAATTATTCTTACCTGTCTCTTTGCACGACAGGATCATTCAGCTCGGTGTAAGCATTACAGATTTCCTTCTTCATGACGAACAACTCGAATCTCTCGGTGAGGCCCTTCTCCGATCTGTGCCACTTGGCAAGAGGCGACATTATCTGCGGATGATCCACGATAAACGTAGGATTGATGCACGTCTCCTCGATGAAATCCCCAACGAGTTTATCCAGTAATCTGGCTGTTGTCCTGGGAGCAGGGCACTCCACCTCGTGCTTCACACACAAATCACTCAGGAATTGATTGGCCTTCTTCGTACTGAGTTCGTCAGCCTCTGGGAACTTCACTTTTAACTTCTCCTCGAGGGTTTTTATCATCGAGACTCTTCTGAAGGGCGGCGTGAAGTCAATCTCGACAGCTTCACCATCCGCACCGTCCGGATGATATTTAATCTTGTAACTGCCATGAATGCTTTTCACCATTCCTGATATCATGTCCTCTGTTATCTTCATGAGATCGTTGTAATCGGCGTATGCCATGTAGAATTCACAGGTTGTGAATTCTGGATTATGGGTCATGTCAATTCCCTCGTTTCTGAATTGACGACCGATTTCGTACACCCGGTCAATTCCACCCACAATTAACATCTTCAGATACAACTCTGGTGCGATCCTCATGAAGAGATTCATATTCAGATCATTATGATGGGTCACGAATGGTTTAGCAGTGGCTCCACCAGCGATCATATTCATCATGGGAGTCTCAACCTCCAGGAACCCCATGTCATCCAGAAATTTCCTAACGTGAGCAATTATTTTTGCTCTCACGTGGAACTTCTGTCTGACTGAATTATTCAGAATCAAATCCAGGTATCTCTGACGGAATCTCGTCTCCTTGTCCTTGAGCCCGAAGTGCAGGTGTGGCAGTTGATGGAGACAGGGGCTCAGCAGTGAAATCTTACGAGGTAAAATGGAAAATTCCCCCAACTTTGTCTTGGTTGGCACCCCGATGACACCCACAATGTCTCCACGACCAATTTTCTCGTTGTCGGAGAGAAAATTCTCTTCATTCTCGTAATACTTGGCATTTGCCATTATCTGCACCTTCAGACCCTCTCCTCTCAGGTCGTAGAAGATGAGTTTAGCACCTGCTCTTCGGATTGAGTGAATTCTCCCAGCAATACTGAGAACATCGTCCTGGAGGATTTCTCCCTTTTTGACCTTCTCCGAGAATTTCTGGATGAAATCCTCCAAGGATGAGGACACGTGGAATTTGTGAGGGTACGGGCTATCGTTGGACGCCTTCAGCTGATTTATCTCGTGCGAGCGCAGTTTAAAGTACTCCTAAGAATTAATGGAAACACGCTTTGAAATTTTCATAATATCCATCAGTCTCTTACTTATTTTCGGAATAAATCGATTCCACAATAATCGTACATGACTTGAATTTATAATCATTTTCATCTTCTCAACATTTATAATGAAAGAACTACCATAGAATTAATGCATTCACGTCAAACGTATTAAACCAAAAATGGAATGATCTTTCCTACTAAAATATTCAGGAATAATATCTTGAATTCAGCAAATGCCAATTCCCATCATTAATGTATACCTCGATTTGTAGAATGTCTAATTATTTATCATATCAAAAATGAAAATCATCATATAAATGGCCATATTATTCCTGGACCGAAAAAAAAATCGCGATCATTTTAATCAGTTTTCCAGAATATCTTTAAATAATCATTTAAAAAATATAAAATTCACTTACATTAGGACTGATATCAGCATCATTGAGCCCATCCTTCTTATCATTAATTTTGGCATCACTCTTTTCTGCATTGACTTTCGCCTCCTTTTCCGTTTTCTCCTTGAGTTTCTGTTCAGCCTTGAGCCTGCGTTTCAGTTCACTGAAACAATAATAAACCGTTGAATCTCTTAAAGAAAAGACAAAACCCGACGTCTCAATTTTAATTATTGGCTAACGAAAAATTCGAAAATAAATAATATGTTAGAAAGTGAAGAGTGCCCATTATTTTTTGAATAATTTCATATGAATTCAATAAATTTATTTTCTGAGTCTAAGTGATACGCACTTGAATGCAGGTCCACACACTGAGATATGACGCAATTTTAGATATTGAGAGCTCAAACACGAATTCGGCAATGCCGGTGTCAGGATCAGAGCCAGATGTTTGGTTATCGGACGAAACATTCTTTATGTCAACTCAATTGTTGCCCTCTCCCTCTCAAAACTCCATGGATTTGACTTTATTCGAATCTTTATTCAAAATTGCTATAAAAAAACTATTGTAAATATTAATTATGAACAAAACAACGCGGGAGCCACAGAAACTAAAATTGCATCATAAAGAGGTTATGATGATTTGAGATGGCATAAGTGACGGAAAAAATTGAGGAAATGACGCGGTAATTTAGTAGGAGAATTTTTTAAATAATAATCTCAATAATTACTCACTTTTTAGACAGTTTTTCTTTCGCCACATCTGCCATGTTGGTGTATTATTCTCACGAAAATGCCTGCTGGACTGAATCACCACGTGTGATGAGGAATTCCGACAGGTGGCGCGAGTTCACAGTCACCGCGATTTTTTAAAATTGTCCATTGACACTAATCCACACAACATTCACTTTTTTTGTTCTTCTAATTATTCCAATTCACATTCCACTTTTTTGAAACAATTTAAAAAAAAATCACTTCTCAGGATGCGACGATTGGATAGAATTTTCGTGTTGAATCGTTTCCATAGTAACAGCACTTGTTGTATCAGTGGAGTTTCTCGCCATGCGAATAAGTTTCCCTGTGGATTGAATAATTAAATTTAGTCTTTTGAAAATGGATGGATTCAGTCATTCGGATATAAAGGCACTTCAATCATTATTATCGGTTGAGAATGAAGATTCTGACTCGGATGGTGATCTCGACCAGAAGGGAAAATATAAATTAGGTAAATTAATTTAATCATCGAATGTTTCTCTGGTTTTTCATAATTCACGTCAATTTTTATCCGTCAAAAATTTTGAGGTAATTATTTTAATGATATTTTAGGGCCTGGACACATTGGACCCCCGAAAGACTCGAAAACCATGGGAATTAGTCCTCATGAATCCCTGAAGCCCGTTGGCCACGATATTTGGCACCAATCGGAAATAACAACTTCACAAATTACTGAAGTTCTGGACTCAAGAGCGCAACCGGAATATGAAATTAAGTTCAAACAGGCAGTTACCACTGAAGACGTATTTCTTGGTGTTAGTACCCGCAATTATCGACTTATCTTAATTCCCGGGTAAACATTTCAAACCAGTAATTAATACCCGAGTTTTCCTTTAACCAATTGTACGTAAATATTCAACGAGAAGTTATATAGGGGTTTTTCAAGTGATAATAATAAGTAATCAGACATATCAGACTGACACTTTCGTGACTAATTCAATTAACAGATGGGATTTAAGACACCTGCATCGACATCCTGTGAGTGGCTGTCTATCTCAATAAAAATGTCAGGAGAAGAGAGAGAAAAAATCGATCTACAAGTGGAAAGAGATTCCATAGATATTCGAAGTCCCAAGTAAAAATTGAATTATTATTACATTTCTCTCAGCCGAATCAATTTTTAATCAATAATGATTGTTCCATTCTCTACACAACAATTCTATCAGTTTTAATAAAAAATCTCCACTTGCTCGAAAAATTGTAAAAATTGTATAAATCAACGTCATAATTTCTATTTGCAAAAATTCATGAGGTGGATGTAATTGAATAAATAATGTTACTGTTTTAGATATCGACTCCACCTGCCAACCCCTCACTCAGTGGATCCAAATTCCTCTACAGCAAAATGGCACGAGGATATATCAACTCTCGAGTTAAATTTGAGAATGACCCGAGAACTAGACGGTGTGAACTTTTAACTTCCCAACGGTTCCCCAATGTTTTTTAATTAAATAGTATTCAACGTGAAATTCTCTCGATAACAGCTTGAAGAGACTGGATGAGAGAACGTTTGAGATGATAAATAAATAAAATCGATTTAAAAAAATACATCTCGGGCTTTTTCTAATTAAACACACCACCGCGACGAGCAATTAATGAATGGCCCCAGAATGCTTCTATTGAGCGTGAATACACCTTTACCCACGTCGACTTGTAATTTACACGTCGTTAATTTCTCCTTTATATTCATTTTAACTTAATGAAGTAATTACTTTCATTGCCTGACAGAGCAGTACATGGTGGAGTAGATTAACACTTTATAACACTAGCCCTGATTTTTATAAAATTTTTAATCAACCAGATATTTTCACCTAGACTTTAGTTAATCCGAATTATTACTTCAAGAAGAGATTTGGATTTGCAAATTCGAAGTTATGGATAAATTTATTCTACCTCTGGAATATAGATTTCAGGTTGATAAAGAGAAAATAATTAAAACGAGTTTATCATCTCGTGTCCAGCATTTTTTTCTGGCAAATTGTTATCGGAATATTCGAATGGAACCTCGTCAATCCCTTGAAACGTTAAATTTGAGCTAGATTGATGTTCGTTATCTCCCCTATTTACTTGTGCCCATTCAACCGCAGTTCAGCGATGACAGGCGGTGAAACCCTCGCCCAATACGAAAAAAAGGCAACGAAATTACAAAAATTGTGCTTTAGACTTTTTCTTTCTTTTTACCTCACCGTCAGAGGGAATATCAAACATCCGTGTCACTACTCATATCCAATGAATAGTACATTAAAAAAATGAACATCCACGAAATATAAATAAATACACGCGATAAAAAATTCAACTCCACGGAAAAGATAAATAATTATTCAAAATGAATGATCAATTTCGTGATAATTATTCAATTAAATCACAACTGGGAACTGCGATGTTAGAATATAATTGAAAAATATCTCGTTAATTAATTTCAGTCTTTGGATTTTTGAAATTGGTTAAATATAAATGGCATGTTCAATTGTATTTTAATCATAGGAACTATCAGCTGATCTAGATCCATTTGTGGATGGAATCAATTAACCGTACAATCAATTGAACTGCAATGAAGTTCCAGTTGCGTAAGCACTCTAGAAGTCAATACCGATCGCGAAGTTTACCACAACTTCCATTAGACTTGAATGAACTCGATTGAATTTAATTCCCCTCAGTGATAATCCTTTGATGTTTCAATTGAAAATAAATTCACGAAACTGCCACATATTGATCGAATTATAAAGCTATCAATTAAATATCTGAGAACAGTAATTTTTCTCGATTTTTCCTTTAAAAAACCACGGAAATATTCTCTGGAATTTGTGGGGAAAATTATCCTCATCAAATTATTTTATCTCAGTGATGATTGTATCGAAATTGATTAATAATCGATGCGATCGGAGATCAATTGCTGATTTACGCAATATCCTCTTGTGCATTTAATTATCTGTGACCTTTTCAATACAAAAATCAAGGGTTACGAGAATCATTAAGAGATAACAATCCCCCACTGATTACAGATCCCGTTGTAAATCATTGTCATTGGTTAAATCACTTGTTCTCAGTTATCTTTGATGTGCGAATTAATTGACCGCGTCACCACCATTTCGCGAGAATTTACGCGGGAAAAAAAAGGGGTTTAAAATGGCGTCATTCAGGGCTAGTTCAGATCACAAATCCCGATCAATTGACCCGAGTGACCACATGTCTTTCTGGAAAATTAAAATCAAGATTCAGTGAATGGATTATAAATTGCGTGCGTCACTCTTTCGATTTCTCGAGGCCTTGACTTCATTACACTGGCTTTTGATTGTAATTTTTTTCTCATCGAATCAAGATTTTTCCCATTTTTCAATTTATAATTCTTACGACATGATCCACTCGTGCCTTTTTTTTTAATGACGAAATAACAATAGATTTTACGAGATAAAAGAGAGATTCATAAAAATATTTTAATTGGACCCATCGATCGGCTTTCGGTAGGTGTTATACACCGCCATGATATTTTTTTTTTTTTGACTTATCTACAAAACTGATTGGATCGCTCGTTATTATCGATGATATTGTATCAGAAAAGAATGCAAAACATTTGTGTTGATGGGAATTTCCGGCAATCGGAAATTACCCCACGGTATATCCCACGGCAACTAAACTTCTCCAATAAGTGTCGCACTGGGAGTTTCAAACGCTCGAGTTTGTTATTTACCCGTTTACAATGATCCATTTTAATTAATTTT
>NW_011887775.1:1062522-1064831 GCF_000806365.1 Fopius arisanus | reverse complement strand
AAAAAAAAATATAGATTGACGTTTCGACGTAATTAACCGCGGAAATATACCCCATTTCGCAACACAATTCAATATCTACTGGTCATTGCCGATGTACGCTAATTACCCGGATAATTATTCCTCATGGCTAATCGCCATCATCTCCGTATGTTTGATACACGTGTAACGGGCAATCACGCACTTAATTACCCACTTCAGTTATTACTGGTGAATCAACAGTACCGTAAGCTAAAAGTCTCGTTAGATAATTCATCACCACTAATTGCTGATGGCCGTGATTATTGCCAGTTGATTACAACGATGAAAAAACATGCAGGAATTGCCCGATTTAGCATAAATACGCGACTCATCAATAAGAGCTTTTAAAAAATTCCCCGAGTCATGAAATTAAATGAAATTCAAAACAAAAACGTATAACTCTGGATTCAAAATCCCCTCAAGCCACTTGAATCGAGACCCCCATAATTCATGTTCACATTGTCCCCGTAAAAACTGCGATAGTATTTCCACAAATGAATAATTCACCAAAAACTTGGACAAAACCAAGTAAAATCCTCCAACTCCCATAAATTCCTCACAATGAAGTTAATTTTCATCAAACACGAGAAATTAGCCGTGTACTCTAACGCAAACATAATAAAAACCCGGTGTTCGACTGTAGCGGGAGAACAGCCTCGAAAAACCGAGGGAAGAAAAAAAATATAGTTATGTAACAGTTGGCGGTGGAAAAGCGCCTGGTGCCCTGGGATTTAGAGGATCCTGATGAAACCAACTTTTCTCAATCCCCTATCCCCCATTTTTTTCTCAACCCCTTTGAAAAAGTTAGCCAACAGCCAACGACTGTTCCCTACGATTGCAAATTTGATTGCAGCCAGCTTCGTCGTAACGTACACAACATGAGCGTTAAATTAAGTGGCCATTTTGATTTGAATTTGACTCACTCCACTGCAAACATCTGGTCGTTATGCGTTAGTATCTCCAGTTTCCGGGAATTTATGCAGTCAGTGTCGTTGAACGGTCGTCATGGGGCCAATCTCAGGTATGTTCCCAGCAATTCATGTGGTTTTAGGAGTTTCCCAGATGTTTTGAATAATTACGGGGCGATGGTGCAGGTGATTTGCCATGTCGAGCTATTTTAAGAGAGCATTCTTCTCCAGCGTGAATTTCGAGGGACAGACAAGAAGAAATATTGCTCAATGAATTTTCGCTTTTGGCTTGTTCCACGAGCTAGACTCTCATCACTTTTAAATCGAACGACTTATTTCAATTCATCGAATATTTCTCGAATACGTCAATCCGTTTCCTTCTCCATTCTCACCAATTCCGAGTCATAACTTTTGAATAGCCTTCACCTTCTTGGAGTATCCACTGCATTATGCACCGAGTTTCACTATCAGATGCAGCTTTCGCACCCCTTGAATCACTTGCAGATGTTGCCTCGTGCTCTGGCCTATGAATGACCGTTCCAACTTTGTCTTGATACGATCAAAAAATTCTTCTATTATTTTTCATCACACTCATCGACAACCAAGTGAGTGCAGATAGCATCCGTAAATCCAAAATTTGAAAGTGCAGTCCGTCTTTCCTTGTCTACCTCTTCCATTTACCTCTCTATTTTGCCCATAAAGCAGATGCATCTCCAGCTGTACGGGCCCTCCGAAAAGCAGCTTTAACACTCGGATAAATAACGATCTCATGTAGATTTATCCGGACTACGGTAACAGAGTGCACATCCGGAGTAAGTCCGGAGGGACGGTTATAGGTGAGTCCTCTCCGTGTACAACTGTATCGAGATGATCTAGGAGTTCTAGTCTCGTTTTACCTCGTTCATTCTATCTCCGTTTTACTCTTCCCTCTGACCTCTCTTTTACGATCTCCAGTACGGATAACGCCATGCCCTCTATTCTCCCCATTGTCTCGAGGATGGTATAGAAATAGTATTATTGTTCTGGCTTGTGTTAAATGAGAACCAAAAAGGCAGGAGTAAATCGAGGAGATTAATTAGAATTTTCGGAGCCCTCGGGTGATCAATTTCACGCGGAGAGCCAATTTACGAGAAATTATGCAACGGCTTATGGAGTTCAAAAAGCAGATGCTCCAATTATTTTTCATCTTCCATCAAACATTTTACGGTAATTCCTCTAATGGAAGAGTTTGGAGTTATTTTGAAAATTAATCTCATTGATGAATTCAATTCAATAAGCTGGTAATCGGTGTTGATAATATCTCCACTTATTTTTTTAAGTGAAATTAAATTCATTCACCAAGTGATAACGAAATAAATTCGAGTTGCAAAAATTAATAATTGC
>NW_011887775.1:1059839-1062137 GCF_000806365.1 Fopius arisanus | reverse complement strand
CATGAGTCTATAAGTTATTGATTGGTTGCCGATTGAGATCTGGAAGAACTATTTGCGTTGGGGACCAAGTGAACAAGCTCTACTCTCCCATCAATGTATGGAAATAAATAAAGATATATATTTCTTTTTTCCGTATCGTATCGCTCACACACGATCATCCTCATTCAGTTTACTTTCCGAAAATTCGGTTGCAATAATATTGGAACAAACAGACACCGCAAAAAATAAATTCTACTGGTCAGTATTGATTGACACTGAATAAATATCCACCAACTGTCAACAGACTAAACTGAAAGATAGAATCGAAATGATAACTCCAGGACTGGATGAAATCAAGTGCAAATAAAATACACGAAACTTGATGTAAATCAAATCTGAATCCATATTCGAAGGATTTTAAAAGGTCGTGTGACCTGTAGTCAACAAGTTGGGCAATGTTCTCGAGTTACGACTCCAAGAAGCCAGAAGCTCACTTCGACCAACTTGGCTTCTATTACTTGAAGAACTTCTGTTTTACAAAGAGTATTAAGTTGATGCTTGGAGTGGAGTTGTGGCCGATGTAGTCTATATTAGAGGGATATTATGATGGGTAAAATAAATCTGTGACCATCATCTCCAGGAATATCGAAAGCTTTACGAAAATTCCATAATACACACCTTGAAGTGGTGAACCGATCAGTATGAGAGTTATAAAAGAAATTGATGGATGGCTCTCTAAATTTCTGAGGAAAAAGGTAAACCTGAAGGGGTAAAGGTCAAACCTGTCTACCCGAGAGGGTTACAGCCTCTGGGTTTAGCAACCCTCGACGGCTTTCTGCCAACGACGCAATGCTCACAAGGGCCCTGTTATCTTAACTAATCTTAACTTGATTGAAACTTCCTCACCAACCCCATTCTCCCGTACCCACACACCCACTGGTATTTAGCTTGAAAAGCGTTTCGTAACCGTTACTCAAAGTCCGATATTAGGCTACAACGCAACTGCGCCCTCAGTTCCTAACACGAAGATTCCATTTCTGATGAAGCCTAATCGAAGCTATCCAATAACCACGGGGTTTGATTTTCAACAGGCCAGGAAAATCCAGGGAATGTCTAGAAAATGGATATTCCCGTAATCACGTAATTATTCATTATTATTTCCATCTTGGATATCACGGAGGAATGAAGTGCTCGGTATTCTTTGGAGTTATCAATCAATGATTAAGAGGGCTAAAAGCGGTGGTTGGTTTCAATTCAAATATTTCCACGTCGAAGGCTCGTGAAAAATTCAAATATAACGCGTCTCATATCCATGGCACAGTACCGAGATATTCATGAGTGCGATATTATGTGCTCGGTAGTCATAAATCGTGGGGAGAGGGAGGGGGCCTGCAAAGCATTGGAAAACGATAAAAGCTTCTCGTCCTGGACGTAAAACGAGGATGTAAACAAATGTGAAGAGGCCGAGAAAAGGAGGACGAAAATTACCACCGGCGATTTCATGCATTTTGCAACGCTAAATAGCACCGTAGACCTCAATTTCTTTGCATTTCTTATTTCTCATCCTCTTATTTTTCAGTTCTCACTCCTCAACCACGAATATTCTTGAAAAGAAACTGGGTCTGTGCACACAGGGGTCTTATCTACCACTTTTCACGCGGAAAAACGAGAAGATTCCGAGACTAACAATTTGGTATGAAAAATAGAGTCTTTCATTGATTCTCGATTAAGACGATCTAGTCAGGGTTTGTGACAGGTAATTGGGATTTTTTAAACCGATTTTTATCCTCGTAATTCGTTGATCCACAGAGCTTTCACATGTTGTCCTTTTCAATCTTTTCAAAAGAAGGAGGGAGGATTCGGGTGAATGCTTGAAAGAAAAAAGAATAGAAAGCGTGAGTTGGTTGTGAGTTTTCCCCCGGGACTTTTGTTTGAGCGAGATTGAAGTCACGCGAGTCTTCAGCTTCCGCATAATCGATCCTCGTAATCCGGTGGTTAAATCTCTTTACTTTTCGCGACACGACAAGTTTCGGGGTCGAGGTTAATCCTTTCAGTTTTTTCCAATTTTTTTTTTTTGAGGGATTCAAAAAAAGTTATGATCGATTCCATGATTAATTTCCCTTCCATAATTATTTGACTTGTTTCCTTCGGTCGTGGGTTATATATTTTTTCGTCTTGTTATGTCGTTTAATTTTCCGCTTTGTGAGAGTAATTTTGCAGTCTAACAAATCTAGTTCACTATTTCTTTGATAATATCATCCGTCATATCGAGTAAATTCACTCTCCATAATTCAATATCAAAATAATTAATGGCAAACG
>NW_011887775.1:1020288-1059829 GCF_000806365.1 Fopius arisanus | reverse complement strand
GGCACAGTACCGAGATATTCATGAGTGCGATATTATGTGCTCGGTAGTCATAAATCGTGGGGAGAGGGAGGGGGCCTGCAAAGCATTGGAAAACGATAAAAGCTTCTCGTCCTGGACGTAAAACGAGGATGTAAACAAATGTGAAGAGGCCGAGAAAAGGAGGACGAAAATTACCACCGGCGATTTCATGCATTTTGCAACGCTAAATAGCACCGTAGACCTCAATTTCTTTGCATTTCTTATTTCTCATCCTCTTATTTTTCAGTTCTCACTCCTCAACCACGAATATTCTTGAAAAGAAACTGGGTCTGTGCACACAGGGGTCTTATCTACCACTTTTCACGCGGAAAAACGAGAAGATTCCGAGACTAACAATTTGGTATGAAAAATAGAGTCTTTCATTGATTCTCGATTAAGACGATCTAGTCAGGGTTTGTGACAGGTAATTGGGATTTTTTAAACCGATTTTTATCCTCGTAATTCGTTGATCCACAGAGCTTTCACATGTTGTCCTTTTCAATCTTTTCAAAAGAAGGAGGGAGGATTCGGGTGAATGCTTGAAAGAAAAAAGAATAGAAAGCGTGAGTTGGTTGTGAGTTTTCCCCCCGGACTTTTGTTTGAGCGAGATTGAAGTCACGCGAGTCTTCAGCTTCCGCATAATCGATCCTCGTAATCCGGTGGTTAAATCTCTTTACTTTTCGCGACACGACAAGTTTCGGGGTCGAGGTTAATCCTTTCAGTTTTTTCCAATTTTTTTTTTTTGAGGGATTCAAAAAAAGTTATGATCGATTCCATGATTAATTTCCCTTCCATAATTATTTGACTTGTTTCCTTCGGTCGTGGGTTATATATTTTTTCGTCTTGTTATGTCGTTTAATTTTCCGCTTTGTGAGAGTAATTTTGCAGTCTAACAAATCTAGTTCACTATTTCTTTGATAATATCATCCGTCATATCGAGTAAATTCACTCTCCATAATTCAATATCAAAATAATTAATGGCAAACGCGAATTGGCGGTTCATCACAATGCTTTTGACGACTCCCAGAATAAACAGCAACCTAATTGGTTGAATTTGTTTTCTCAGTGCATTAATTCGAATATTATCTCCCTTTGTTCATGGACAATTGAATTTTTTTTGTCAATTATATTTTTATTGCAACTCGTTGGGAAAATGTCTTCTCGCAATTCCGGTTATAACAGTAAATTGCGTGAACAATGGCGGGCGGTGAACTGTTGAGATTCGCTTGGACGAGCTCATGATGTCATCTGCTCAGTATTTATTTAAAACTTTGCGTGACATTTGTGAGAAAATAAAAATCATCGGACGGTCGCCCGAGGGAGCTTTACCGTCGACATTTTATCAAAGAGTCAGAAGCACTTCCGTCAGAAAAATGCCAATACAACGATTCATTTCCCCCCGTCAAAACTCCCGGAATAAAAAAATTATAGAATTTCAATTATTTTCGAGGATTTCCCGCACGAATCCTATGAATTATTTTACGAGTTATTTTTTTTGTGTCGACTAAACAATTGGAGTTGGCTCTAAATTTACGAAGCATTTTTTCAGTAGAATTTCAAGTGAGAGACGGTCATTTAGTCATCGTTTCATGATCTATAATGCGATGGTAATATTTTATTACCTTGACTATGGATTTGCGAATAGGGTGTAATGTATAATGCCACTCGGTGCAGCAATTAGCTAATGGTTAATCCCGGGTTAAAAAAAATGGTAATCGGAATATTTTTTCCTAATTTTTAAAAAATTTCTGGAAAAATTTTGGGAAATTATTTTTTTTCAAAACTCGATGAAAACATTTTTTTTTGAAAATCAATTTTTTTGTGAAAATTCTCGGGAAAACTTGTGAGTTCTGAGTAGCGGATTTGAGATTAGTCAAAAAAAAATTGAATTCAATTGAGAGATGAGAATAGAATTTTTTTTCAGAAATTTTTGGAAAATTTGGAAAAAATATTTCGATTACAATTTTTTTTACCCGGGATAGTGGGGAGTGGAAGATATATCGATACTTATCATTTAATGGTCGAGTGGCAGCCTCGACCTACCGCAATCAAATCGTTTAAATTCAACGGGTTTATGTCGCTTTGTGACTTTCAATTTCAAGGATCAATTTATTTCAATTTTCACTGCCCGGACAAATTGTGATACAGGATTATTACTCGCGAAATAATTCACGTACTTCACGTGATTTTCCATTGAAATTCTTTCGGCAACGAGAATTTTCCGGGATCCGAATGCAAAATATACTCGCGGTCTAAATACTCAGCGGATAAACAAGCGAATGAAATTTGTTTGTTTGAAATTCAGAGAAATCCTCGTCCCTAATTCACGACAATTTGGAAAATTAAATCCCATCGGTAGACATTGACGAAAAAATTGGGGGATGGATTTCTAAATTCTCATTCAACTTTCCTTACCCACCCCTAAATCCCATTAACTAACTCGTAACCCCCGAACAAAACTCTCCCTGAAAAAACTATAGAAAAAGTTGTACAAAAATTTACAACGGTTTTTTTTTTATTCCCCGTCAATCCCTAGTAGACGTACGTGTCGGCTTATCTTATCTCGTGGTATTAGAGCACCACCGCGTGCATCGCGGGGAAGACAGTTCCCTAACGAGACCGACTGAAGAAAGATAAATAAAAGAGGGAGAAAATAATAGGAAGAGAAAAAAAAAAAGTTGGAAAGAAGTGGAAAACTTGGCTACTCACCAGATCCCCTACAGGATGGAGCACCGAGGAATGATGGAATGATCCAAACCGAGAGCCTCTGAAGATTATTTTAGCTTGTCCAGATCGATGGCAGGATCCATTGAGTCCCTGCAACAAAAAATAAATCGAACGAATTAATAATTTGCACTTTTATTGAGCTAATCGAGTTTCCTTCCCCAAAATATTGCAACTTACTGTTGCCAAATTGAAAAAAATAAACAAAAGGGTTGAATTGAGGCAAAGTAGACTGGAGCGTAATGGTTTCTCCCGGACTATAAATAGCGCCATTATATTTACGATGCACCATCCTCTATTAGGATGCACTTAGCCTTAAGAGAAAGCTTTCTCCTTTCATCATAATAATGGGTGCACATGGGGCGACTGTTCTCTTGTCTTGGAAATAATTTTTCAAGTTTACGTGTAGATGGGGATATTGTGTTCACTTTTTTAAATGTCGGGGAGGATTTAACGGTGGTACAGGGCATTGGGTGTGACATTAATGTCCATTGAGTCATCGGAAATTGATGTTGGCGCTTTTACAAATTTTCACCCCAGCACATTACACCGGTATCATTTATTTTCCGAGCAATATTCCCGACTTATTCGCTGTCGCATCGACAATTTTTCCCAGCCATCCCTCGCTAATTATTACAAATTTGTGCTCATGTTATCGCGTGACCTGGTTGATTTCAATTGAAAAATCATTGAAACTCATTTACATACGCGTATTCCAAATAGTTATTTCGCTCTTCAACTAAATATCCAATTACCAAGTTATAAGAGCATTATTTTGTAATTCAATTTGCAGGAGCAAAAATTTAATAAAAAACCCTTGATAGAACGTTTCATCCTTAACGGTTAACAGTTTCATTTTATTCATGTGCTACTGTTCTACTGGGTATGCTGTGTTGGGGTTAAATTTAATTCAAGTACACATTACATTCATGTGACCTCACTCGGTCTTTCAAAGGTCTTTGTTGCGTTTTTTTCCCATTCACCCTTTTTTTCTCTCTTCATATTGTGCGTATGTTAGAGAGGTACTATATGGTTAATAAAAAACGGAATAAAATTGTGAGGGGAACGTAGGGTAGAATTTACTCGCGTCTGCGTTACGATTGAGTGAAAAATTCTTCAAGTTATTCTGACAGACATTTTAAAGAAAATTAATGGTGCTGACCTCAAAATTCTCAGAGTCCTGATTAATCAAATGAATTTAATTGAATTTATGGCTGTACCATGAAGACTTGCCGAGAGAAAAAAAAATTGGAAAGGTGCAAATTTTGAGTGGTTATCTTGAGAAATATCTGGTGTAAAAATTTGGGGAAAAAAAAATAGTAGAGGTGGCATGTTCTCAACTGACATAAAGCTCATTCTCACAGGTACCATAGAGTTCTTACATTGGCCCAGTCGAAGTGTAGAGAGGTGAAGAGCTTGCGCCAGTTGGTTGTGCCGGTGGTTTGGATAGTAGCGCATTGGGAGACCGAGCAGTACGCAATGTGCCGGCAGCCTGAGTGTCACGAGCTCTCTGAGTCCTGAGTCCTGAGTCTCTGACTTCCACTCCCTCCACATACAGCCTCCAGGTCTCCCCCCTCTTTTTCACCACCACCTCCAAGAGGACCGACGCAGTGTGTGCCCTTGTCCATCACCACAATCACTTGCTGGTGCTACATAACATCCAGTTCTGCATCATTCCACTTCAGACGTGATCAAGGATCTGGGAGCATCCTAAATCAATTGATACACGGAGTTAGTTAATTCAGCGACTGAGTTATTCATTCCATAAAATATCGTTTCGTAATTAGTGATGACGTTTTAAATTCATTGATGTGTAATGTTTGTTTATGCAGAGACTCAATTATTTATTCATAGCAATGAGAATTGATTTTTTTTTAATGTTATGGATTAGAGGGATTTTTTTTTTTCAAACCGGTGAATTGTGAAATATTGTAATGAATAATTAAATTGATTTAATATATTAATTGGTGACGAATAAGAAGAATTGATCGGTGAATGAAATAGTGGGAAGGATTTAGTGACGAGGGGACAACTGATTGATTATTTCATGTTGGAGATTTGTGATTACTGATTATGTTGATGGGCTGTTGGGAGGAGCCGTTGAGGCTTGATTTCATGGAAATTATTGGAGGAGAAACGACCCTCTTCAACGGCGATTGACGAACCTTTGCTCTGGATCGTCGAGCGAGATTGATGGGATCAGAGTGATATTGATCATTAGGTTAACGTGATTTCACGGAATCAAACGGTTTCAGGGGCCAGTGGGGAGAAGTTGAGATTTTTTTTTCGGCTTTCACGATTTGATTCGACATTTGGCTTTGATGTCGTGAACTTCAGTGAACTGTGGATTATTGATGAGAAGTTTTATGGGAGGGTGAGCTGTTCATCATTCAGACTGCTAAAAATTTTCAGAATTTCGGTGAGTACATGTGGAATTTGTTTTAATTACTGCCGAAAATTTTCAGGGGTTCTTCGCGTGGAAAGCAATCGTTGAAGCGGTTAAAAACCAATTAAAATAATGAATTTTTAATTGACGAATTCGATTACGCGTGGAATCATCTGGATATCCAGTGATTTTACGAAAAAAAATGGCAATACTGCGACAAGATAATGAAGTAAAGGTGGAAATTATAAAAAATCTACTTGGTCACTCATTGATGAGTCAATAATTAATCGCTGTTCTGTTCTGGGGATTCACTTGAGAATTAAATTAAATTGGGAAATGCGCCTCGAATGGCGACAGTGGGATATAAATAAAAAGCCGATTGACGAGTGACAAAAACTATCTGAAATCCTCAAATGGCTGTCACTCCCTATTTAATTTCTCAGCTCAAACGTTAATTATCAACTAAACAATTTAATTAACCTAATGGATCCACAGCAAATATTTATACCCAGTGACTACCATTTTTCGTTGAATAATTAAAGTATCAGTAATGAGAGTGGGGGCATTAGCAACTGCGGTATATTTCAGACGCAAAACCCCGGGAAAACCCTTTTTACTGCAGTCGATCCTCAGATAACCGAGAACGAACTATACCCTCAGAAAATTCGAACAATTATTCAATTAAAATGGAAAAACGACATGACACTATCTGAAATGCAAAGTTTTATGATGAAAAATTCTTAAAACGTTCAAGCCATTGGATTAAAATTTTTACTGCAATTTTTTAAAATTGATTTGAGATGAAGATAAATTCTAGATAAACCTAAAAAAATAACACACATTTACATTCTCGGAATACCATGGCTTGATTAGGTGTCAAGTAACCAGCAAAACAGTTGAGCCTTGAGTAATGGCTTTACCATCCTCGGGCACGACCATTTGACACGTGCCCACCATTCATGAATTTTTTTTTTTATTCCCCTCTCACCTTTAAATGCCAACGAGATGAGTTACAACCGGGGATTCTACACTGCCATGTGTAAATTACGCGGTTCGTCATTCTTCAAGCGACCGCACAATTTTAAAAACAATTATCACGACTCGTTAGACCTGTAAAGTGTACCCGGAGGTGTACCCTACCTATTCTGAGGGCATTATCAAACTTTCAGGCGAAAACGAGAGAAAGAATTCCGGTTCTGTCTATTTTTTCCAGTTCACATAAAACTAAAATGCAGGTGGAGTTAATTTCCATAATAATAATTAATTAGTCCCGATTTTTCTTTTAATAGTTATTTTTCCACACGTGTGGATGAAAATTGAATGAAAAAAGAAAGCGAACGAGAGATGATTTTGCCTCGCAGTGGATTTTTTTTCATTTAATTTTGTCTGGAGGTGTCCTGACACCTTTTCTGGGGCCATTATCAAAGTTTCAGGGGAAAAAGGGATGAGAGAGAAAGAATTCCGTGTCTGTGTATTTTTTAGCGAGTGGCAATAACAATTTTGCGCCCTATCCGGGGATAGTAATGCTGTTGGAGTCACGCAAAGTACATGGAGTACGTGTAACCAAGTGATATTACTACCAAATAGCCCCTGGAGGGGCATCATCAACAGAATATACAAGGGGACTTAACAATGTTCGAGTTTACCACTTCGTTATTATACTTTTGCTTCGGTTAATTAGTTTTTCACGGTTTTCCGATGTTGCGGTCTTTTCAGTCTCTTGAATGAGTATTAAATTATCCAGGGACGTAATTATTTATTGAATACTAATTTCATTGAAGAATTAAATTACCGATAATTCTCGATTTTTTATTGAATTCCTATACTTGAGCTTTTAAATTGTTTTTATACGAAAATTCTGTTACACGAGGTAAAAGTAATTTATCACATATTTTCATCTAATTATCCGAGTTGAAAAAGTCGTGCGGTTTGCGTAGTAATTATCATTATCAAGGTTTTTGTTTCTTAGCCAAGATTCCAGGATGGTATCTATGTAGTTATGTCGTTATAAGAGCGTTTAGGTTAGCATTAAGCTGGAGAAAATGAGGGTGAGTGCATGCAAACACGTTGGGGGGTCATAGCTGGGTCACTGTGGACTCTCTGCCTCCAGCTGATTGCTACTGTTATTCAAACCAATTCACTTCCCAACCCCATCCTATTCCCAAATTCAAAACTCGGAGCTGTTGGCACAGTTTATTGACTCTACCAGACAATCATCCCAGTGTTCAGAGTTCGAAATTGCTTTGGATTTCATGCCAATCTGATTTTTTCTATTTTCTATATTTTTCGTTTGTCCCCTCTTTTTTTCTTCATTTTTTTTATCCATTTCTCTTGGTGAAAATGGACATCTATTTGGAGGACATGTATTTGCTTCACCATTTCTATTTCCCTTTGCCAAATTTCGTAGGATTTTTTTTTTGTAGATAAAATAAAATATTTCCAAATGACAAATGTCTTGATAATTGAATGATTAATCTTCTTGGGTTGATTGGGTGCTATTGTCTCGTGGGGAAAAACAAATTTCTCATTTAATGTTTGTTCGACTTTTTGTCTGCGGACTTTAAATTGTTTTACGTTGAATAAAACCGGATGATTGCAATCTAATATGACTGGGTGAATTATTCACCGGAGAAAACCGAAACACTGGGGGTAATGAAGAGAGCTAAGTCTCACGACTGCAGGAGCTTAGTCTCTCGCAAAATGCCACCTCAGTTCTGGTCGCTTGAATTGTTACTTCGTGATCGGGTTCATGACGAAGCAAGCGCCTTCTTCCATCCCCTATTTCCCGCTTTTGGCTATAAATCCAAGACACTACCTGAATACGACACATTTTGTTTAATACCGGGTAATTTCCGGTTTTTCCCCACGAAACTGTACGTAAACAATATTTCGCCATTGCACCTCAAAAATCGCATCAGACTCTCGTCCTCATATTAATTAATTGATCATTATTTTTTGAATAAACATAATCACCCCTCGGAAATTAATTCAAACGCAATAACAAAGTCCTAAAATTTTTTTGTTGATTACGCGATGTTAACAAATTGATAAAAATTCAATTATTAATTCACCTGAGATCCTCCATCGCTGGAAAATATCAAAGCAAATAATAATCGAGTATTTTCCGATTCAAGTCTAAAATTGTTATTGCAAAATCTTTCATCAAATTTTTTTATCAAAAGGGTAAATTGAGCGTAAATACTTGAACATAAAACGAGGAAAAAAAAAATTAGAATGGAAAATATAACGCGAGGGAAGAGATTGCCTGTAGAAAAAAAGGGGAAATAAAAAGTGAATATACGAAAACCAATTTTTCCCAGCTAAAAATAAGTGTTTCATTTCCATGAAAGTAAGCGCGGAAGGAGGTGAGACGTGAAAGGGCTTCGTTAACCCTTCAGCTTCCTCTCGGTTGCTGCACTATACCATTTAGGTTTTCAAATAAAAGCGGACCGTTAAAACACCATGGCCCAGGGGGCTAAAGTGCGAGTTCGTGTTTCTGGGTTTATAACACAGTCGTCTCATTTTTGGGGATTGTAAATCCACCGTATGTCGGTTTCAATTCCCAGCGAGTCAATATTCAGTGAATATAATGCACAGCACACAGGAATAAGAAAAAAGTTGACAATTTAAAAAAAAAACTACTCACACTGTGCAATTAATGGGGTACAAAACAAAGAGACTAAAATTGAATTGAAAAACCGGGTTTGCATCGTTCATTCATTAAAATATATTGATTTATGGGGAGATGCTATTCCGATGAAGATTAATAAAATTTCGGGGCAGAATGCATCAGATAATTGCGTAATGAAATATTTCAGCGTCCAATTATGTATAGATTAAAATGGAATTTTGATTACTAAATAATTTGTGTGGATAACCCATTAAATATTAACCACGAAAATACTAGAAAGTCGATAAAGAAATTATTCGTTTCCCAGTCGATTCCCAACAATTCAAATAGAAATCATTTGACGAGACCTCCGAGTTTTATTTTTCTCTTCAATTGCTCTCCGCCAATTGAACCTACATTAATCACTTGAAGGGCAATTTAATATTCGAGCGAGATGCCTCTATTGCCTTTCGATGGGGGTAACAAATTCATCGATAAACAACGAGAACCATCGGCTTGTCAACCCCGGGGTTGTTTCATTTCCATCCGATAAGACTGGTACATAGAGACCGATAGGGACACGCATGGTCAGTTGGAAAATGCGACTGTGATTAATCACGGATCGATCCAATTGTCGGTAATTAATCGTCTGCGTCTCGTACTCATTGTATATACATCGAGTACGACAAGTCCATGAATTCCTCACAAATTAAACTTTTTTTCTCTTCAAATTGTAACCGTCAGGGTATTGGTATCAGGTATTGACGGATTGGATTTGTAAGGGAATCCCATTAATTTTATTTATTTTTTTCAGAGGAAAAAACTGGCTCTCCATTTTTTGTCACTTCAAATTTCGCACTTTCAGTCGAGTTTGAGTCGTTCTACTCCATAAATTCCAGTTAAATCGATTGTTCAAGTATCTCCTATTATCTTTCGCCACCGATCTACCCTTGCAGTCCTCGGACGAACGATTTATCGAATTCCCTCAATGATAGAAACTTTAATTGGAAATTTTCCGAAGTATCCGAGTGCCATTTATAACCCTCAACTCCACAGGTTAGTTACTTTTTGATTCATACCTCGTATCGTATTATCTCCATTAATTTTCAACTTGATTGAGTTCAAAATCATAACGATACCCCAAAAATTATTTAATTAATTGATTCTCAATGCGATATTTTTCCCAAAAATCTCAAAATTCACTTCGACCTTTCCACCCTCACCCTCTCGCTGTTTCATCTACGTCCACCGATAAAAAAAAATCTCTTCTCTCCACAAACCGTTTGACCCCACGAGCTTAAAGGATAAATGTCGAACGTTCGGACCCACAGAATCCTCAACCTCCGCCTTAGCCCTCAGAATGTCTGTAACAACCCCTTAAAACTCCCAAACATTATTTTTCTCCTCTCTACCGTTCCCATTCCCAACTCATTCCTCGGTTACCTCCACTAATTGGCTTTTGCTGCGGTGAGAAACAAACCAAAATTAGAGACTGGAAACAGTTCAACGGATATGTCTTACTCACACCGAAAGCTTCACTCCTCACGAAAAATATCAGCCACTCAATCCCCGGGTTAAAAAAAATTCTAATCGGAAAAAAAAATATTCGGCTTACAATTTTTTTTTACCCGGATCATTTACCCGTTCCACTATTCCCTTTTAAAAAATTGAACCATTAAAAAAATCTATATATAATTACAAATTTATCATTGATAATATCCTCAAATAAAAGGTATTGAAAAAAATAAAAAAATCTAATACTGATAAGCCCTCGCAATTTATCAAGACATCCCGAGTTCCGGTAGCGCACGCCTGATAAAATTGTTAGTTTCTCTCCTGTGTATCGTAAAACCACCCCAAGAATCATTCCATAGCACTACTTTTTCCCCTTCCCCAACCCGGGACTAATTACCTTCTGGTGCGGTGAGAAGTAACACGAAACGCGACCCAAGAGCAAAATGAGAGAGGAGAAAATGTTGAACCGCTTGGAGATATCCAACTCATAAATGACGGCATTAAGGAACACAGTGTTATCTCTACTTTTATTACGGCTATTTCGACGCACAACTCCCGGTAATAGCAACACCCTGACGGTAATTAACAAGTTATACGTTGACAGAAGGTGATAGAAGAGTGAGAAGAGTCAGAACGAGCTCGTCGTTTTGTTGAAAGTTGGTGGCTTGTTAATGCCAATGAGACCGAACACGTGTGACTGGTGCGTGTTAACAAAGTCATCCCCTTGGTATTCCTCATTTATTGTACGTATGATTATAACTTATGCCCTTGGGTTCAGCTGCAAATTGCGCTGGTTTTCAAAAGCCCCAGTCAACTCTATCTATCATACCATAAAGTTTGAGGATTCATTTCGGTTCTGGCACCTGCTTGGGTGCAATACTATTCATTCGTTCGGAATTCATGTACGTATCATACGTGTGCCAATTATTTTGGTATTACAACGGCTCAAGTTGATGTTTAGAGGGATTGTTTAGTATGTGTGGCATTCACAGGAATGGAGACGTGAATTTGTAAGGATGGAATTTATTCAGATTTAAAGTTAAAAAATTGGCGAGCGTTAAAATTGGTCAAGGCCAAATTCGTTGAGATGCCGACAAAAAAAATTACCCCCAGTGAGGGGAATGAGGGGAATGAGGGTCAATAGAAATATTGATTGTCAACTTGGCACGGAATTGGTAACTTTGATGGCTCCATTCGTGTGAACGCCGCCCAAATCAAGACAAGCGTGAGCATAAGAAAAATAAAGCCTGGAGTCTAGCCCAAAAAATGTCTCAGAGCGCCCACGATTTTTTTTTTTTTTTCGACAAATCTATGCAGTAAAATTAGGCCGCTTGAGGGTGAGATTGGTGAAGGGGTTGTGTGTATTTTTCCAAGGCAATTCTGGTGTCTGGCTCTGAGCCAAACCTCTCTTGAAATGGCCGAAACTCAACGTTATGCAGTGAAAAAGGAGTTGAAGGCCATCCATTCGACCATCCAACGTCCATTTGCATTTCATTTTGACGTATTATTTTTGGTGGAAGTTATGGATGCATTTCTATTCACTCCGATCAATCGGTACGCGATTTATAAACTGATGGAAATTGATTGGTGGTGCATTATCAATTGAATTGACTATCAACCAAATTCCTGTATCAGTGGAGATTTCTATATTTTTTTTGCTGGACGTTGAATGGAACTATTATCAATCTCAAGGTTTGGGATGATTATCTTTACGAGAAGCTCTTGTTTTATTCTGGGTAAAGTGAATAAAAAATGTGGCCCTCAGTGTGGAGAGGATGAATATAGGTTGAAAGACAAAGAGAATCCCACGCCCACTCTACCCTTGGGAATTAAATATATACTCGGTATCCACATTCTCAGTCTACCTCGTCTCTACCAGTTTATTATTTGTTTTTCTTTTACCTTGAGGACCGTCCCTTTGACATCTGCTAAGTAGAATTCTCCTGTCTGTCTCCATTCACCATCTTAAAATGGCACCACTTGCTGTCATCATTTCGGAGACCTCGTGTTTGTGTTCGATGAATTTTCCAAATTGATGCTGTCCCTCCTCGCTTTCTGCGAACAATAAAAAAATATTTCAGATAATGTGAATCAGAAATTTAACGGAGGGTAAAACTTAACTAGTAGAATCGTGTGAATAATTTTTACAACAGCAATGAAAATAAATCCCCAAAAATTAGCAGAGAGAGTTATTCTAGAATCGACAAAATCAGAAATTTCCGAGATAGCATATCGATTAACCTCTGGGCATCAAGAAAATATTCTGCAGATGTTAATACACCGAATAGCTCCCCGGAGCAATTCTTTATCGATTATCCCTGGGGGCGATTTAATTTCCATAAGGCAAAGTCTCGGTACCAGAAGCAAAAAGCTGTTTAAATATGAAAAAGAGTTGAATGGGCTAATGAGAGAGTCTCTTGAGTATGGAATTATCTCGTGTATCAGCCATTTCCATTAGTTTATTTAGTTTAATGTTCGCGAAAGTCCATTATCATGTCTCTAGGCAATTAATTCTGAGTTGAACGTGTCATGATATTTTTCCGTAGAGAACAATGAGTGATGAGTGGTCCGAGGAATCAGCCGTGTCTGAAAAGCTCCGTTATGTGTGGGTCAGAGCCATATGATCTAGGAGTTTAGCGCCAACCCGGATCATCCCTCGTCTCTGTCGTCTTTCCAGATGATGGAGAACACAGTACGTTCTGGAAATCCTCCACCACCCGCAGTATCTCATATTTTTTTCCCAATCCCCTTTTCAAGTCTCTTCAAATGGCTTTACCCGGGGATGGACTAGCCCCCGGGGGTCGGAATTAAATTTCACGCTGTGAATTCGTTATGCAAGACACTTGTTCCACATCATCTCCAACAGTTCATCTTCCCATCGACTTATATCTCTCAAATACCTAGCAATCAGCTCCTCTATAAAAATACACGACTCCCGAAGTCCTCCATGTAAAAAAGCTATCGCTTCATTGACAATAAAAAATTTAAATGAGCTTCTCTAACAAACTTTACATCATCCTCGTAACAATGTCCCCCAAAACTTGCAACAATAACTCGGTTGTGATAGCCGGTGGATGAATATTTCAAGAGGCTTTGAGCCTTCTATTCGTTTTTCCAAGATAAAGCACTAGATGAGAAGCTGAAACCTTTATACACCACTTTTCAATCTCCCCATACTTCAAAGCCGTCTCCATTTACTGGAAAAAAAGAGAGTACCCCCCACCTGACGGTGTCTAACCGTCTGAGGGTAGCTGTCAGTTTCACTCGAGAAGCCGGGAATATAATGAACTCGCTGGAAATAATGAGTTTCAACTTATATTACTAAATGAGTCAACCCTCTATGTTCATGTCTCTTCTAGATGCGTTAATAGGCCTCGGGTGGATGGTGAATTGAGGAACTAAACTCCGTGGAATCGAGATTGGCGTCGCGTGCAGAGACTCGATAACGCCCAACCAACGGTACCGGAAATTGCACCAACACGAACGTACACGCCCACCCCGTAACGTCTTCCGATCGCTCCTACAAAGGATTCGTCGTGTGGAATAGTATGTAGTTCACTGGTTCTTCGATACAACAGCTGACACGATATCAACGCACACGACTCATCTCATCTGATTCGATACCATTTTTATAGTTCAATCGTGAGACGAATCAATCGATAATTGCCTCAGGGTAAATTCAATCGAATTCTCGACGACGTCGACCAGATAATCGCCACTCGATATTTTGAATTGTGTGATTCTCCAGCATTATGGGAAAATATTTTTGGATTTTTTATCGGCATGACTGGAGGATCTTGTGGTAAATGCAGACGTGAAACGCGTGTCTTTTAGAGAAGATTCGACAGGATAATCGATGTCGTCACGAGTGTCGAGGATTCCTCCGTTAACCCCGTGTGATCCATTTTATCGACAGGTGTGAGGAGAAAAACCCCGGGTATTGAAAATCCACACAATTTTTTATACTCAATTTACATAATATGACAATCCATTATAAAAAGTCATCATTAATGCAATTTGATGTTATTAAAAAATTCTGTAATTGCCTCAGAAGTTCAGTTACCTCACTCAAAAATTTTTCAATAATTCCATTGTTGGTGGACGATATTCCTAAACGTAAATAAAATCTCCTTCGCTCTTGAGGAAGTAAGAAAGTCCCTTTTTCCTGGGAGTCATCTGGGAGTAAACAAACTTCTCGAATTTGTTGAGCTTGACTCCTTCCTTTTTAACTCTATTCTCAGTTGTCAAATGACTCAGTCCTTTGAGGATATAGAAAAAGTATCTTGGTACACGGGGATCTTATCACTGTGAGTTGTGCCAAGGCAAAGGAACACACAAGAATCTACAGAGGAATAAAGGAGATTAAAGTCCAGAAGAGTTAACTTCAGAAGTCAATGGTCTACGAAGCTTTCGTTTCTCGTAATAACGACCCAGAGGATGATCCATTGACTCCTTTTATGATCAATGATTCTTCCATCTTTGATGTTTCAAACTTATTCGGTCAAAAAATAACAATTGTTGCTTTCATGTCATTCCATTTCACCATCTCCACATCTGAATAACTTCCTCTTGATTCCAACTCCAAAACTCAATACTTCTCAGATCTCATTTGGAATATTCGACCTCGACTACCTTTCATCTTGCCTCAACTGTCAACTCCTTGCTGTGTTGACCCTCGGGTTTTCATTAGCGACCAGGCAAACAGACTTTTATTGGCCCGAGGGAACAATCGCAATTAAGAATTCCATCGCTAGCTTTTTACTTAAACTGAGAAGTAAAGGACATCTGAACTCTCTCATCGGTATTAGTCAGTAATTCCCCAAAATTTACGATAGAAAATTCATTGGAATGTGAATGGAGATAAAAACAGGGAAAATTTTGACTTTGTAGTTTGGACACGTTGACCGGTGGTAACGAGCGGTTTTCTCGGTTCGACAGAGACCGAGAGGTTTCAATTGGTAGCAGTGAATTGCATGAGCCGTAAAATGAGTGATCCAGGCAAAAGTACAGATATAACGCGTGACAATATGTGAATTGAGGACTCCATCCGTCCGATACTCTTGCATGTGAGATTAATTTCCGCTTTAGATGAAACTTCAGATTTAGCTCGATGACATTTTCTGAGTTACGTTTCTCTTTAGTTGAGCTAACGATGTATTTTTAAAATGGCAAATGATGTTAAAATGACTCTTTTGAAATTGTAAAACTGTCAGAGGACTAGGATTGCCCCGGGGATCCCTGAAATCCACCTGAAACTATTGGAATAACGAAGAAATTTGTTTTACAAATACCCAGAATGCTTCATTACGTCTCTACCTACAATTCCACTCGCATATTTTCCCGTCATTAAAAACTTCTCCCCCGGCCCTATTTTTCCTTCTTCTCCCGAATTAAAGTCAACAACATCTTGATTCCAAATGAATTGTTTATCCACTCTCCGTGAATGGCATGCGTGATTGGCTAGAATTTTCTTGACTCCAATTTCGTAAGCCCATGAATATTTATCATTTGGAATTTCAATTGTAAATAAATCCAACGAGTCCAGAGGACTCTACGCCAATTAAGCCCGGATGAATAAGAATTTCAAGAGAGCAGTAATGTATACTGGAGAAATAGATGAGATTTATGAGCTAGGTCTCCCGAAATTATGTTAATGCCCTCCCTAGTGAAACTGGTCGCAATAAATTTTGAATTTTCATCAGGTATTGACTATTTCGAGAACCATGGGTACCGGAAGCAAATTAATTCTTTTGTACAAGAGTTTCCCCGAGCAAAAGGGATCTAACGAAACTTTTATAATAAGTTTTTTAAACGGTCAATTAGCTTTCCAGAAATGGTACCAGCAGAAACTTCACCGTTTCAAAAATATTTTTTGAAAACTCAGTAAAAAAAAGTCGAGTTAGGTTGCCCGAACATTTCGCTGGAGAACTCCAGTATTAACTTGCTAATCGACTAATTCTCGCAAGACCATCATCATCCTTATCATCATCACCCTCATCTCCTCAGTTACTCCAATTGAAATTCCACTGAATTGTCTATCAACGACGTGCCATCAGTTGCCTGATGGCAAACGTCAAGAGCCTCCATCACCTCCAGACAACAATTCTCCTTCCACCTTCATCATCGTCATCATCATCTTCAGTAGACAATACTCCATAATCCTCTCGGGATCCACACATTCGCCCACCGAATTGTTCTCAGAGATTTCCATTGTGCAGTGACGTCGGCAGTCAAATAATCCAGATGGAATTCTACCATGCAAAAGGTCGATTTCGATTTATGTGCCTTTCATTTTTTATGGTACCGAAAATTTGTCTTTAAACCCTGGGTGAAGATTAACCAAGACTCTGAGGTCATTCTGGTCCTTTCAGTCTTCTGGCGTGCAATGGGGTTCCCCATTTTCCTTACACGTTCCGTAGGAGTGGAAATGCAGTGCAGGTTACACAGCCACATGAATACCGCGGGATAAAGTGCCCAATGGGAGTAGAATAAAGACTCCGACGTCGAGAAAAAAAACCTTCACCAAGATTATCAGGACGACATCCACGCGCTTGTCCACACAAACTCGGACTGAGACAGTGTAATATCCGTGGGACAGGTTCTTACTCAAGTTTATCCATATTAATGCTACCAATTAAGCCTCAGGCATCTCTGTACCTCTATGCCACTGTGTAACTCCCTTGAATCTGTCTTCTTGTGTTGCTAAACTTCGTTTTGCGTCTGGCAAATTCTCATTCCACGGTGTGTGGACTTTGAGAAGAGGCGGTGGGTGTAGGTTGAATGGAGGCTCGGGGGAATGTTGAGCGTGATTGTTCAAGGCATACGTAGTCTGAATTTTCGTTGCCAGCTGAAAGTGGTGGTATGCCTCGTAGGGCTTTTGGATCGAGGAGTTCAGTCAGCGGTACTTCAACCCAACCGTGAGAATTGCCTTAACGTTGGAGAATGGGGAGAGGATTCTGTATGTGCTTCACTTGTGTTCTCATGAAAATCAACTGTTTTTAGGGGGTTGCACGGGGGTGGCTTGAGATCCGACACTTAGGTGGGGGAATCTCCGGAGAAGTCTTAGGTAACTCTTGGTGTAATGAGTTGAGAGGTTCGTGGATGAGGCATAGAACGTGGAATATTGTTGAAAACGGGGATAAGATTGAGGGAATTTAACCGATATCTTGACTCTCTCCTCGTGAATAAAAAAATTATGGAAAAATAATTAGCCACTCCCTGAATATTTAAATAAATAAACCGAATATTTCATGTGTCACATACGTTCGGATCTTATATGACACTCCAACTGGGCGTGCACCGTTTGTCTCGCATACAATAAATTAATGAATAAATAAATAAACAAAGCCCAAAGGCCAACTCGTCTGCCCCCATAAATTCTGATGCACGCATATCCGTATAAATACCTAGCAGGTTGATTTATTAGTGCAACGCGGAATACCCGGTGCCGTCTATCTCGGTGGAGCGATTTAGTTAGTGTGAGAAGCCTAGTCCCTTATTCTCTAGAGAGTTGAAACGTTTTGGTACTTACAGGCCAATGCGGTGTCCACTCTGTAACGCGCCAGAACCTCTGGAATCAGATTACACCCGTGGGACATACTGGAATGTACAGTGTATTGGAGATATCCGTGCGGTTCAGTTGGCGTTCGGTGGGATATTGATTAATATGCATTTCCAATTCTCGGATATTCCGATGCGTGAGGAAGCCGGCTCACTAGAAATAAAACAATACCATTGGTGATTTTTCAGTTCGTCAAATTTATAATAAAAATGAGAATAACATTTAATTTTTTATTCGAATCGCATGTCTGCGCGACGCTCTCCCAGTAATTTTCAGGAAAATCTGAAAATTTGAAAATCTTCATTCCCACTGTCCACCAATTTTCTAACAACAATTCAACCTGTTCAACCCCTGAGATTCATCCAAATGCAAATGCTTCAGCGTGATTTTATTCAGAAATGAGAATAAAATTTTTCCTGAGTCAAATGGTTTCCAACAAATTTCAGAAACCATGCGAAAACTAATCGAATGTGATTTCCATTGAAGTGAAAATCGATAAGGCATTCGATACAGTTGGGAACTCTGCTGTGCAATCGCATTAGACCAATCCAGAAGCATCTCGAAGTGGTTCAACAGACGAAAAAGGTTTATATCCGCTGGATAGGGAGTATATAAGCGAGCCAGGTACCATTATATCCCATGGGGTTGTCTGATACCTGGACCTGTTTAACAAAGTGATGGCCGAGGAGATATCTCCAAGATAGCTCATCCGGATCACCTATTCGACTCCTCCAATCCAACCGAGGACACGGACAAATCCCTGGATATTTCGCAGGGTCATGAGAATAAATATAAAGTCATCGACGAGTGAAAAATTTATGAAAACACGAATTTTTGATGGATACCCGGGTTTAAAAAAAATTGTAATCGTAATATTTTTTCTGAATTTTTATCTAAATTATAAAAAAAAAATTCAAGAACTTTCGCAAAAATAAAATTCTTTTCTGAAATTTTTAAAAGTTTGTGAAAGTTTTCCCGAAATTTTTTGAAAACTTGAAAAAAATATTACGATTAAAATTGTTTTTTACCCGAGTACTCTTCGATTAAAAAATGGGAATTAAATGAATCGATGAGTCGAATGATTTGGAATAGTAAATAAATTCCTGATGAGGGATTATGTGATTTTTCGAGGGCTTTAGCGTTGGGGCTGTAACTGATGCGGCAATTTGTGGTGCTAGTGTGTATCTCCAACCACAGGAACAACGAGAGACTCCAGCCCACGTTTTCAAGCTAAACTGCACTGCGATTTCACCAAAGTGTTGACTAGTTGGATGCATTGTTCGCGGTTACCTGCGTTGTGGTTGATGCACATCCTGCCTGACTATCAATTTTCATCACTGCGTTTAATGCATCGGAACGGGTGGGGGCATTCATTTAACCGGAGACACTTTTAAAAAATTACGAACATTCCCGAATCAGCAAGACTCTAAAGTACCGCGAAAATTCGTTCAACTGCATTTATAATTACAATCACTCAAACTTGTCTACAACGGTAATTATTACGGGACAATTACCCAAAGGACAACAGCAGAAGTTGAATCTCAGGGAAATATATCGAGATAACAAGAGAATTCAAGGAATGATCTTATTCTATTTTCAACTGCGGAGAAATTCAATGGAACTGCGAGAAACTTCGTAATTTCTACGACAATGCAGTCACTGAACTAATGAACACTTGAAATCAAAGAAAATACGAATGCTTGAATTCGTATTTTTATGGTGACAATTTTTTTTATTAGTCTGCATTTTCTTTTTCATAGAATACGATTCCCGGAATTTTTCACTGAGAAAAATACCTCAGGCTTTATCATTGCGCAATTGAGAATCATACCTCAAAGAATTTCTTTGCGAGCATAAACTGCGATTGCATTGAAGGAATGCTGAATTAAATTCTATTCATTCGGCAGTAACAAGAGATTGTAAAATATCAAAAAAGTTGCGAGAATTAATAACGACATTTTTTCATTATTCTGAAAGAGTTCCTTTTGGGAAGAGAATTTTTTCTATCGCAAGAACGAATTAATAATTATCTCCGTTACGTGGAGAAAAAATATTAAATCTCTCTTGAAATATTAAAAAATTATGAATTTGCATGGAATTTATCTGCATTTTGTTAATGAATAATTACTTAGCCCGTTGAATATTCAAAAAATGTCAAGTTTAAAAAATTCAGTTGAAAAATCCAAGGACCACCAAAATTTTATGGGACAACTCCTAAATTGTTTTTATACTGATATAATTAAAAAATAATCAGAATATAATCTCCAAATAAACCAGGGATATAAAATCAAGGGAAGTCTCCCACTCCCAGTCTCGCCCCTACGATATGCAAATTCTCCCATTTTTTTTCAAACGAATGGAGCTGATACCCTCTCATACCTGATGAAAATGTTTTCACCCAGATAGATTCGATGCATCAGCATTTTAGTTCCCCGACTCATACGCCATTTACTATGATAACGCTTTCACTAATCTGAGGTACGTCTTTTGCTGAAGAAAATTGGAGATGGAAATAGTTTTAGAGTGCTGAATTTGCATCCCAAAGAGTTACGTACTCCATTCGCTTATTCATGAAGAAAATGTCGTAGTTGACATAAGGGGAAGGGGTAGTTTTTTTATTTTCCCACCCCAGGTGATGTGTAATTTACGACAGGACTTTGATGTCCTAACCTATTCTATTTTCAACGGTGAATGACATTTTCGTGAGTTGATGAGAATTTTCTTTTAGGGATAGATTACCCTAGATTCGCGTGAAAAAATTATTTCCCTTTTTTCACCCCTCATTTATTTTTCCTACTATTGAAAAAGATGAAAATAGTTAACACGAGATAATATTTTACCTTTGTTCGTTACTGAATTTGTACCCCACTGTTGACAAACGGATCTGATAGTCTATTTTGAATTCTGTTTTCCATTCTCATGACTCACTCGACATCACTCTTGTCTGCGAGTTGAAACCACAATAGTTATTCACGCACGTTCCAACCCACAATCCTATAACCACGTCTTAACGTATACCATTAGGCGATATCGATTATCGAACGGAGAAACTCGACGTCACTCGAGAGTAAATCCTACCGTCTTATCGCGGAATACCGACTATGTACCACACATCACGTAGGATTAACTTGAAATGCTTTCTCATGTAGGTAACAGACATTTTCTTGAAACTTAATTAACCTAGTTAATTGTTAATTAACCTCGTTAATTGTTAATTAACCATTACCATAGGCTTTAGCATTTTTTTATTTTTTATTCAGTGATTTAATTCGATTTTTTCTAGAATCGAAATATATTTATTCGATACTCATGAATAGAACTTGAGCTGGAGTATCGCCTGCGATCTCATTAGCGCTCGCATCCATTAAAAAATCATGAGAATAATCACTACCTGGGGGTAGAATTCATCGTATGGAGCACTCGCCTCGAATTCTCCAGACAGAATTCAGTTATCGCGGAGCTAATTGATATTTCTCATTAATTAAATTCCTCACGTCGATGGGCCATCAAAAGAGTGCTTTTAGAGGACTACTATATCTATCGAATATTGTCGTCTATACCCACTGCTGTTTTATAATTGCTCCTGAAATTTCAAAGGATTTTTCAATCTTCCGAAATTTAATTACGAAAATTCTCACTTTGAAAAAAAAAATCTCATGCGATTTGTTTGGAAAATTCAAATACTTTCCGAAAAAATTCAAGAACAATTCACGGCTGATCATACACGCGGATGGACTACTCAAACGTAAATGGAATAGTCGATAATTTTTATGCAGGAAAATCGTAGGATTGCTGAATTATTCTCGTCTAATTCAATTAGAAAACTCAGTTGCTGAAAATATTTGGATGCAGTGGAGTCCAACCGGAAGTTGGAGTAACTTTTAAAAAAAAAATAAAGCTGTTAAATTCGAGAACAACTTTGAAACTCCCCAATTAATAATCTATCATCTCCCCAGAGAGAAGTTAGACACGAATTATGACTCACTGGGGTACCGAGCCAGGAAGATACGTCCAATTATTGGAAATCAATTGTCTAGGTGTTAGCTACTCACCAGGTGACATCCTCTGCAACTGTGAATTAATTCTATCCAGTAATTTGCGTAATAACATTACGAAGTCGATGGAATTGACCCCTTCACAGTGCAACTGGCTGCCATTACCAGGAGCAAACCAAAACAATTGATTCTTATGAAAGCTCATTAATTAATTAATCATTCGAGAGAAAATTATTGATTGAGTGATGAAAAATCGCCAATTAAAAAAATGAAAGTTAGAATCGTCAGACCCTAGTGAAATCCTATCCCTCGATACCAGAAAATATTCCAGCGATCCATTCGATAATTCAATCCTAATTCCAATCCTTCCACGAGCCTCCAAATAATATTTTCCATGAGTATTTATAATAGATAATGGGCGAGGGATACTGCGGTATTGGCTTTTAGCTACTTCAAAACATAATATACATTTCTGAGTGCTTCCTTGGTGGAGGATAATGGATTTATTCTGCAATATCAATTACCAAGGAAAATCAACCAATTCCACGGTGAAAATGAGATACTGAGGGGTAAAAATAGTTCGATTCCCTGATTATTGAGAACTATTCCGACTGCGCAACGAGAATCGATGGAAATTAATATAGAATTTATAGAATTGATTTACTGACGTAATTGAGTTATTTGAATTTTTTTTTGAAATTCTCCCGCCCGGTGAAAGATTTTTTTTTATTTTCACGTGTAAAAAAAAATGCGCTTTCACTGTGCATTAATTCACTTGACCCTCTAGAATCTGTTGTACGTCGACGGACAATATTCTCAATCACCTTTGGACTGGCCCCAATCTAGGATTGACTATGTTCAAGCATTCTCCATCGAGCCCAATTCTCGTCGTTCACTCCTTTTCATTCCTCGGTGGAGCGTGCAACGACTGTCGATATTCGACGATAGCACCAAATATACCACTTCTGGCTCGAATTTCACCTCCAATGGTTTATATAGTTAGAGAGGACTCGTGAATATTCATGGGAAGGCAGGTAGAAACGCCTTGCGACCTCCGTTATGCCGCACCATTGTGTCCAACCAGAAAATTTACAGCCTGGGCCTTGGAAAATCGGGCGTTGAGAGTGGCTAAATAAACCCCGGAGGATATTCCATCGTGTTTTACCGGGGTATTGCCAACAATTTGCGACTCTCTGTGAGATGAATCGCTAATTTTTCCGATAGCCCTAGTCCTCCCCTCCTCAGGGCCTTGTCGTTAAGGACAGAAGAGATATTTACTTTTTTCATTACACCAGTCGGTGTAATAAAGGGATAAATTTCACATTATTCTCCTTTACCCGAAAAAAATTTATCAGTGGAGTAATTAAAAATCCTAAAAATCCTCTTCTTTTATCTCCATTTTAATAGCCGTGACTAAATGCATTTCGATTACTCAACTCTATCTCTAGAAAAGGGAGATAAAAAAATTTGGAATACAGCCTCTGAGTTCTATAGAAACATCAGAGAGAATGGGGTAGTTCCTGAGGGCTCAGGGGATTTCCCTGCGGCGAATCGAAATCCAGTGGTAGCTCCATAAATCGTATGATGGTATTAATACACATGTGCTACAACTACCAGAGCAACTTGAATTTTGTACGATAGCTTCTCCGGGAAATGATATCCAGATGGCCAACGAATTGAATTTTTTTTCCCTCCCTCTCTTCTGGTGCTCACAATATTTTTTTTAATTTTTAATTTGATGAGATTTTGAATATTAACCACGGGAAAAATGTCCCACGGTAATGAGGGTCACTCGAGCGGTAAATGCCTCAACGGGAGAGGATATTTTCTATTCATAACGTGGTTAAATATTATGAATGTTGCTTTTTCCAATTCTATGCACTCGACGTTTGCATATTTCAGTGGAGACCGCGTTGGATTCATTATACGCGTGTTGTGCCAACGGTAGGACGCGGTTTTTTATCATTTTTATTTTTTTTTCACATGGGGACTGTGTTATCTTGGAGGTAGAGTTATTATTTTGTGGTTTTTAATTGTTGAATTTCTCTGGTTGAAGTTTTGAGATTACAGGGTTTGCCGAAAACTTTTATTCAAGAATATTTTTCATTCGCGAAGGGGAAAATAAACGAAAAAAATTCTAGAGCTTGTCCCTTGAATCAACGCAGATCCTCGCGTTGGGATTATCGCGTGAAAAATAGACAAGGACTTGTGGTGAAAAATATATTTGTTTAATACGTATTTTATATATTTTTATGTGGAATTAAATGGATGTTTTATATGGAATTAATTATTTTTTCAGAGTGTTAATGTAATGTAGTGCCGAGGCAATATCGAGTTTGAATTTCTACTCGGGGATGAAATATTCGATGCAAAAATAGCAGAATGGAAAATTTTTTGTCGTATAATCACGTTCGATATCTTGAAAACGTTTTTCCGCGGTTTTCATTATTTTTTATTTCACCCCCCTTACCCCCCTCAACTCCTCCATCTCAATTTTAGTCGGGTTTTTGAAGTTGTGAGTTGCAGAAAGAGGTCAGAGCTCTTAAAGTTGTTGAGAATCTTTGGAACAAGTGTTTTCATCATTGAGACATTCGCGTTTTATCTCTGTATAAATTACTACGGTGGGACCGAGTGGAATGTCCAATTTTTCGTTGGTGGAAGACAGAGAGTGAGTGTCGAGTTTCACACCGAGAATGAATGTTTTCAATTTACGTTTGCGAGAACAGATGAAGGAGGAAGGGTTTTGTGGTAGTACTTGTGGGTTACCTATGGATTCAGTGCCAAGGTGGCACACACAATCAATACCACTGCGTGAATTATTCACTAAACATTCTGACAATTGTAAAAAAAACCCTCTACAAACAATGAATAATTTTCCTCTTTACTCTCTCTCTATTTTCTCTTCCATTCCACTGGATTCCACCATTATTTCATCATTAATTCACGTCATCAATAATTTTTAGTGAATACGAAATAATTGCACGAGCATTTCATTGTACTCCACAAATTCAATTATAAATACCATCCTCGAAAATTTTGATTCGTTGTAATTGATGGAATCGCGAATTTTTTTCAGTAATAAATGATGCAATTAATTTTTTCTGTTGATATACAACTGTTGAAACAGTTCATTCCCCGGGAAATTAATGAAATCAACTAATTGACAGCTAAAAAAAATGTAATTACTGAAATTGCGGGATTTATCTTAGTTTTGGAAATATTTCAAAATCATTTCCTGTCACTTTGTCGTTGTGAATGATGTGAAGTCGTTTAACTTGAAATTTAAAGTGGCATTTTGAAATGGAGCTCTGAATTTTTTAATTGCACATCCTATTCATTAAATGAACCATAACCAATGCAGTAATTGTGAGGGCTAATGGGACACAGCAAAGGACTGTACAGCCGAATCCGAAGTACAAACTAAATGACCTCTCCCATTCCGAGTAATAGGAGCCAATGAGTAAATCGATTATCTTTAATTATTAGCACCTCTCTGTACCCCTCAATCACCCACCACTTCTGGTCGACCCATTTTCACCGTTTTATTTCGTCATTATAGTTCTAATTCATTAACAAGAAGAAAGACTAAAAATTGAGTCGAGATTTTGAGGGGAATATGGGCTTTGGAATACTTGGAATAGAATTTATTCTAAATGAAACCAGAAATAATTACTTATGGATAAGTTTGAAAGTTTCATTCAGTTTTTTACTCCGCAGAGGTAAATGTAAAATTCAACTCCATGAATAATGTTGAGCATATTCACAGGTCAAAGCTACTGTAATCGTATCCTCTATTTTAATGATTCACATCTCTCGAGCGTAATATTCATGAATTTTGATTAAAGTGCGGATCTGGACTATTGCCAAGGTGAAAAAATATTCGCTGGTTAGTCTACAGTGGCAAATGTTGATTCGTCAATGTCTGTCGTGTGAATAGAAATGCAGAAGTTGCTGGTAGATCAAAGGATCCAATCCAGAAATTATACCGACTAGCCAAAAAATTTGGTAAAAAAAATATTGTAATCGGAATATTTTTTCCAAGTTTTTCAAAAATTTCGGGAAAACTTTTCAGAAAATTTTTTTTATGAAATAAAAAAAAGGGGAAAACCAAACGATTTTATTTTTGCGAAAGAATAAAAAAATATTCCGATTACAATTTTTTTTTACCCGGGTAGACCTTCCGAAATGATATTCCAATATCCCGAGATTTACAGGGGATCCCCGGAATCTTTTCCAGAGTATTCAAAAATTAACCCCAACTTTATATCCCCCCAACCTTCTATCGAGAAAGGGTTTCACCAATATCTGATCCACGTAACGATAAGAAAATGCCACTCGAGGAAGTGGAGCTCCACCTCCATCCCCTTTGTCTGTGGAAATAGAAGTGGTCCTTTTACCGATACTCAAAAAGTAGTGGATGCAATTTATTATTTTCCCAACTGCATATACTCGAGAAGTGGAAGTAACGGTGGTGAGAAATTTTACCCGAGGCTGAAAAACTTTCTTTCTTACGTATGTGTGGGATAGAAAAAAGTTTCTCCCTAAAGTACCACCTCACTAGATTTTCCCTGTACGTTATCTACAAAATTTATGAGAATCGAGTGTTTAGTGGAATTTTTACGGCGATTATTTATGGAATTGTTTATTGTGTGTTTCAGGAGTGGATAATTGAAGATGATTAAATATTTGTGGCTGTGTGTGGCTGTGGTGGCAGCATTGCCTGCAGCTGTTCCATGGGAAACGCAGCGCAGTAAGCCCAGTAGAGTATCGTTTATTATTAATTAATACATTATCGATATTTTGTGAATAAATATGTTCCAAGTGAAGATTAATGTACCTTGAGAAAAAAATTGAAAAAAATTATCAAATAAATTAAATACTTTTTAATGACAAATGCTAGAATTCTCTTGTAATTAGTAAATTCACTTGGAAAATTAATTACTCTGCTTAGCCCCCTTTTTTTTTTAATTTGTTTCGTAAAAGTAATTTCTCCGTAATTTCTCGCGGAGAGTCAATTAAATTTTTTATCATTACAGAGAGTAAAGTGGAAATTAGTGAATAATCAGTAGAAATAGTTTAATATCACGAAAAAGTGAGGGTTATATTTGTTTCTGTAACCGTCGGACTGAGAAACTTTGGTCATTAAATTTCGAATTCATCAAGCCAGTCGCAGGATGCATTGGAGCAAAAGGAACTGTTTTCGCTGATTGAAATGAATTATGAAAGGACTCGGCAGAAACTCCCAGTTCTCTTTTATCGTCTCTTAGCACGAAAATACAGTATGAGGACATAACACTTTTAATACTTGAAAATGAAATATAGTGGCAAAACCGCTGGGGTGTTGCACGCGACGAAATCCCTAGAGCGTGTCTATTACATAAAGTAAATGCTTGACACATTTATTCATCCAGAATTGAAATGCGGGGCAAATTGAATAAATATGTTACCCATGAATTGAGAAAATGAGGGAAAGCTTCTTTCAAAGGAAAACTTTTTCACCCCAACTAACAAAAGACTATTTGTATTCGCATTGAAAAAAGGATATTGGCACCTTACATCCGCCACCATTGGAGATGGAAAAGTTTCTTCAACTATTTTTGCACATCCGCTCGTAAAGACATTTTTTTATTTAAAAAAAAATGCATTTTACGTGAGATGATTGAATTGCACAGACAATCGAAATTGTAAATCTGAAAAAATTTCCAAGTGAAATATTTTCCTGAAGGATCTCTTTGAAAAAAACTTTCACTCATAATTAATAATCTCAAGATCTCTTAAGTCTTTTATCCCTCGCTTGATACCACTCTAGTCTTTTTATTTCTGTTTCAGTGCCACGTTTATATGGCGACAGGATTCCCACGAGAGTCCTAACACCGAGCAACAAAAAAGTTCAGAGGAAAATCGTTCTCTACCACAACTTCTTCAGGACACACGTTAGTCCTACAGCCTCTAACATGCTGTCAATGGTAATTCTCTATAATTTTTCCATTGGAAAATTGACACGATTCGGGAGTGACAGTGTAAAAATGACAGGCTTTTATACGATATACAAGTCTTTATGCTCTTGAACAAAGCGCGATGCGGTCGTTGACTCGAGTCTCACTCCACCCTTTCACTCTTTATAATAATCGTATCATGAGGCGTAAACCCATGAAAGCTGGTACACACGAGTGACCGAGTTGAAGAGCTTTGTGTTGTATCACGTGTTCACATTTGCATAAATAGTCTCTCTGATTTCTTTTGGCGGTGGAGCTGTCAGGGTAACGGACGCATCGCTAATTGTTTTTTCACTCAACATTCGCGTCACGATAAATTTTATTATTCTATTAAACAAATAAATTTTATTATTTTCAGAAATGGCACAATGGTGCTGCTAAAGCAGCTCAAAGATGGGCGGAGGCGTGTTATGCCCTGACCCACGACAACGCAACGGGTTTACATATTGATGCCTTCGGTAGTTGTGGACAGAACATATTCATTTCAACAGCACAAGTACCCTGGTGAGTACTGTAATGAGAATCAATTATGCAGTCCAATGAACGAGTCAATTATCGCAACGCTAAATAAAAAAATTGAAATATCTCCATAAATTTGAATTGATTATTTCCGAAGGGGAGGGATGGAGAATTATAAATTATATGTATATTGTGATCTATCGGTGATCGGTGCGAGAGGGAGAGATATAAATATATATTTATGAAATATCCCAGAATCGCAATTTTCTCCCGAAAATAATCCTTTGATGCCGAAAAAATAACGTCTTCTCTTTTTACCGAGAGAAAAATCGCAGTAGACGGGAAAAACACCTCCGTTCCCGGATTCCACGTGCTTCCGTCCTCCGTTCCGGGTCATCGCCATTTTTTTTCCATCAACCCAGAAGTAAAAAAGGGGTTGGCGACGCGCTCGACTGCCATCGGCGAAATAAAATCGCGCGGTTTACTTTCAGTCGTTCGAAAAAAAAAAAAATGAAAAAAAGTACTGACACATTATATTGCCCCTGGATTTCTCCGGGTGTCCGGTCTTAGGGGGTGCAAAAACAAAAAGGAGGAGTAAAAAATATAAAAAAAATGTGAATACCCCGGGAATTTTCCGTGGGCGAGTGCAAGTGGAAAAGCGCGAAAGAAACACCTCCACTCAATTTCATTAAATGCCACATTCGACTTTTCCGCTTGTCATGTATTTGATAACCGGACGGAAAAATCTCGAGCGATTTTTGCCCTTACGCTCTAGTTCTTTTTTTTGGGGGGGAGGGAAGGGGAGTTTTTTTCCCATTTGCCACGGGCTTTTTCGCCTTTTTTCGCATGTGCTAACCCTCCGGGCACATTCACAACGCTATAACATGGAGAAAATGTGGAGTTGCTAGCAGTTGAATTCCGGTGCGACGTGACGGGTTTCAACGTTGTACCAGATGTACGCCATCAGGTGGAGAACTTCGAGTTCATAACGTACCAGAAAGTTTTCCGATCATTTCTGGCACGATTCAATTTTGAATGTCATGGCTTTATTACATGTAAATGAATAACAGGGCTTTTGGTACATGTGAAGAAAAAAAAACGCCCGATTTATTCAGGAGTATTAAATCCTCGGGATATTGGATTCTACATTTATTGGGTTTGGGGGAATTTCGATGGAATTCACGGGAATTCGCAATTCAGTGCTTTGTTATTCAGGTTTTGTCGTGCGCGCGATTTCATGCGGAAAGGCGTTTCGCGTGAAGTTAAATTGAAGAATAAACTGCATCTCTCGGGTAAACCGATGGATATTCTGCGGTGGTAGGGGACATGTAGTTTTAATCAAGATAAAAATTCCGAGAAATCTCCTTAGAAAATCATTAGAAAAATGATACATATTGAAAAATTACGGAAGAGACATAAAGTTATGTGGAAATTCGGATGTTAATATTATCTTCAACATTTTATCACAGTAATGAAGAGATAATTTTTTAAATCAGACCAATCCCCGGCGATTCCCCGGGAGAGTTGTATTGATTATTCAAAAATAAAACAGTGCGACAATAATCCACCGCCCCATAAAGCCCTCATTTTACCCTCCACAATTTTTCATCACAGTTACCACAAAAATCCCATATCCGTCTTTCCACCCGCAGTATTCCCTTTTTCAAGCGGATGCTACCAGACGAGTTCGTTCGATTTTATTGACTAAATCTCGCACACTATTCCTTGCCTTTATGATTTTCGCAGAACGCGTCATTCTACATAATATAACGACATCCTCAGCCAACCCTTGGCATGTTCCAGCCTGGATTTTGCATTTTCTGCATTTTTCCATGCCTTCTATCAGCATCCACTCAACCGCAATTCATTCCAACGCATTTTCTTTTCATTTCCCTTTTTTTCTCCATAGAAAAGTAGTTCATTATAAAAACCCGATGATAGAGAAAAAAAAAAAATTCAAGGAAATAAAAGATCTCCACGTCACTGATAATTTACTGGGGAAAATTGAATTGCGCGCGCGCGCATTTTGTGCCCGCCATTTTGTGAGCGTTGATGCACTTCAAAATGAAGTCTTTCAGGATTCGTGTTTAGCGGGTTTTACTCGAAAAGCGCAATATATATCGGAGGTAGAAGAATTCCGTGACGAGAAGTAACACTTTATATTCTTCTCTCTCCGGCGTTTTCGTAATGCCCCTCATTTTCACGTTTAATCCGGTTTCACATTTACGCCTTTCATACATAAATCTCAAACACGTAATTCACACCCGTGCTGTGGAACCATTTAGCTCGGCGGGCTGTCGGTAACGCCTTGTAGAAAACTCTCAAAGGAAAATTGCAGGATATCTCGGAGGAATACGCCATGAGGGTTACGTAATGAAAATTAAATCTGATAGCGAGATATTTGTAGTGACAGCGAGCTTATGATTATCTGCAAGCATTGATCATTTTTGAAATTATAATGAAATTGGCGGACGGCAGCCATACGCCACATTTTCGATATTATTTCACGGGTTTTGATAGACAATTAAATCTATTTAATGTGTGGATTGTGTTGTATTTCCAAAATACGTCGATGTAATTCCAAAAAATATTCCTCTCCACTTGGGGACAGCTGAAATGATTGATATTTCGCTTCCAGATGATTTCGAAACCCTCAGTATCTGCATTTTTCTTCTGGTAATTTTTATTGACACATCCTGATGCAGTAACTGGTTAAAATATCATGTGATCCAAGATGTCCATTCCACCCGGATTAACCTCAGATGACTGAAGCTCTCGGTACCGATTCACCGATTTACCGTTTCAACCGTAAAAGAGAAAATAATGTCAAGTGTCACTCAGTCATCCACTGGTCCCCTCCAGCAAACTATCGTAGATGTATCTCTCATTCCCTCGAAGGACTCGTATGTTGCAATTTCCGCAAATCGAATCACGTTCTCATCCTGTTTCACGAGTGCCCGAGATCGATCTAATCCGCTATTGCCCCAAGTCCGTACTAGTGTAAGAAAACTACATCTATACTGACTCCACAACTGGCATAAAAATAAAGACCATGGCAAAAGTAAAGCGAAAAAGTAGAATACAAGGAGATGAACGTAACCTAGGCAGTTTCTGATTTGGCAGGAACCGAATCAGATTACGCGTCTCGATGCACAGAGCTGATTTCCCGTCTCGTTTACTTTTATCGCACGATAGATTTCAGATGATTTTGCCCCAGCGTCAGCAGAACTTTGTAGCTTTTACAAAATACTCCTGGATGCGCATAAGTCACCGTTGATATCACAAGAGTCGACAAAAACAACTGAATTTTATCATAGAATCCCCTTGTCAATCGATAACAATTATTATCATTGCATTGACATGACGTTCTTAAATCAATAAATTATTTGGACGTATCATCTGTTCATGGGAGTACAACAAATAGTAAAGCGCATCAGGGAGAAAATAAACGGAAGGGAAAAGTACAGAAAAATATCACTGGGATATAAAATGAAGAATAAAACGAACATGAGCAGAAGGAACTTGGAAAGTTATTGGTTCGGTTCAATCTATAATGGGTCACATTCACTTCAATGCACGCGATTCTCATGTCGCGTTCGGCTTTTTTCCGCGAACGAAATGAGAGACCGCATCCAACTCCATTGATTTTTCATAAATCGAACATCGGATTTTATATCATTCCAGCTCCTCCTCTTTCAGTTGTGAATTAAATTGAAATAACCCGGATCATGGGTGTGAATGAGACGAAAGGAATTTCAAATTTTTGAGAGAATCCGTGAAATGAATGAAGAAATTTCAATTTTTCTAGAAAAAAATTGAATTATCTTGTGCTAATGCTGGACAAATGTACAGTATTGAGCATGAATGTTCAGATACTTGGCAATAGCCTTGGGGTGTATCTCCACCTGTTGACCAACCGGATGGACGAGCGACCAAACTTGTGGCGTTTGTCAAAAGCTCGAGCGAAAAGGACGATAACGAGTTCCGGGATGCTGTCCACCCAGAATTAGTGTCAGCTCGGATGATTGATCCGGGTTTGGATAATAAAGTTCCAAGTCTTTCAGGAATCAGAATACAGTATCATGACGCGAAAATGCCAGAGGACTTGTCACAAAAGTTACACGTTGATAGAAGGTAATTAATTAATTGATGAAGATATTTCGCGGCAATTATTGGAATGCAAAGATGAATTATTGATGGAACGTCAGTCATGACAGGGATGACAGGTCGTGGATTTCAGCTTTTGTGCTATTTTCCGCTAGCTGTTCACTGTTGTTTGAATTAATTTGAAATGTGAGTGACAAGTATGAATTGAATACTTGTGTTGAAGGTATCTTGGGATCAAATGGTGGAGCTCAGGAGGTATTACACCTGAATGAGTCAATGAGGTCACAGCTAGGTGTTATTAATGAGTTGAGGAAGATGAGCCTGAATTATCAATCTATTATTGCCTGGAATCTGACAGACAGATGATTCAACAGACTGATGAATTAATTACTTCAAAGGCATTGACAAAATCCCTCAAAATCCAGAGTTAGTCCATGACAATATTCAATGATGCTTTCGAGAATAATGATATCTAGGCTAAATGGAGATGCGAGTAGTGTAATTATAGAAATTATCCTGAGTACTAAAGAGAATAGGGAATACCTAAAGGGAGGTGTAGAGATCAGCACGAGAGTGCTGATTAACGAAGAAAGAAATTAGAGAATGATACGAGAGTGGATGAATGAGTGCCCTAAAGAGAACATCAAGAGCAATTTCGCAATCTATCAATCAAGTACCGCGTAAAGTTTTATCCTAACGATTTGATATTCCTCCGTATGTCTCGTAAAGTTCAATTACATTTATTATTAATCTTGACTCGTGCAGGATGCGATGTGAGTTGTCACATTTTTTGTAATTACCCTGGCTTGTAATGATCTAGTGAATGGAGGTGATAGCCAAATTGTATAATTATGATTACAGGTTCTTCGCTATAAAAACATGGTACTTGGAGCACCAGATTTTCAAGTATGGTCCACACGCTGAGAACGATCTCAGCCAAATAGGCCATTACACCCAGATGGTGTGGGCACCAACTCATCGTGTTGGATGTGGTTGGGCAAAGTGCAATGGTACGAGGGGTCCACAGGGAAGACCATACTTCAGTTACGTTTGCAACTACTGTCCCGCGTAAGTGTGCAAATGTCTCACGTCTACAACCAAATGAAACTTGTGCCAAAGTTGATTTTAGAGGGGTTGGCAATATGCATGATCTCGTACTCTACAGTTTCTGGTTTCTGCCTTCGCCTTCAACACTCGAATTATTTATCAACTTCCACCCTTAACTCGGCTAAAGTTTTTTTCGGTTGTGAACCCGGAATAAATAGCTTTTTGTGCTCCTTGCAAATAGCAGATATGACAATATGAGGAAGTTAATAAATTAAAGCTCAGGGTTTAGGTCAGAATTTTTTTTTTCGAGCTGAAAACGCTCTTTATGCTCGTTGAGCTTTTGGGATAATTTAAGTCGGTCTTCTGGATTCGTTGAAAAATATATCGGACTGCTGGTGCGTTATTCACGCTCGTTTTATTTTCACTCGTTGCGAACACTACTACGGGGAGTAAAAAAATACAAGTCTCGGTGCATCCTAGGTGGATAAGTTATGAGAGTCTGTTAGAAATTCCTTCAAAGATAAGGGATTTTTGTTGTTTTATGGGACTCCGGTATATCTACCTTGGGTTTCGTGACGGAAGGATATTCGTTAAAGTGATTCAAATCGCCCGATCTATATTTAGGTCACTTGCTGTACACCAGCTCTACGCCGTGTGATATTAGCCCTCTATAAAATGCCGGTGAAATATTTCTTTAAGAATAATCATAAAGGGATTTTAACTGTTGTACAGAGACCGAGTGAATATAAATAATAAATGGATCGGTTAAATGGAATCGATGGACGTTTTGTAGTACGGTAAACTGTCACAGTTGCTGGTAGTGGTTTTTATCAGACTGAGAAAAGTCGGAAGTTGAAGAAACGAGATATCGTGACTGGCTGGAATCTATAAAAAGCAACGACCTCACCTACACCCGTATGTCTGTCGATCGAGTCACCGACATTCGACATTCTTCGCGATGACATTCGTGGAAGGGCGGAACGAAAAGTGGAATCCAATTTCCGGGTAGAGGTATGGGGTACAGCGCCCACATTTTGTTACAGAAAATATCGTCATTCAGAGAGGCAATGATTTTCTCCCCCTCTTTATGTAACTTGATAGAAATATTCCACGGATTTTCACGTGAATCGCGTATTGGATGTTAAAATCGTCAGAGAAGTATTTTTCACTTGTCACAATAATCGAGATTAGTTATAACGCCCATCCATTGCAGATGGACAATTCGTAAAAAATTCAATGAACCTCCATTTGTTGGAATGATATGGAGTTATAAAAACCGGATAGTTCATAAAAATTCAGTGAGCACGACGGCATACGGCATTTAACTTTTGTTTCTCATTAAAAAAATACGAATGAAATATCATATTTTACTATCGCATAATAAAGCAATAGTTCTTACCCACAGAAACTAATACTCATGGAGTTGAATTTTTGAGTTAAACCCTCACTCCAAGTTTATATTTCAACTCTACGCACGCTACTTTGCAGTAAATTGCACGTTGAATAAAAACTTTTTTCTCCAGCAATCTCCATCCACCGTAATCACAAATGAAAATGTCCGGAGGTTATCGCGAGGTCACAATCTTGAAATAAAAAATATTACGCCAACTTGTTACCGAGTTAATTCATCGATGTATCATCCCTCGACTACCAATAATATAACATCCCCATAAAACATCCATTATTTAATTATGAAATGAGATTAATCTGGCACTCGGTACAATTTAAAGTTTTCACGTACATCAAACTTTTTGAAGGTTGCATGTGTCCCGTGCCCTCAACCAAAAGATAATTTTCCATTCTCTCTAGAGATTGGAGTTTCCGCTCGTTTTCAATTAGGCCACGAACTCTTCAATTTTTCACTGAATCCACAAAACCCCGTCTCGTATTTTCCAATGTCAAAAAAATTGACAGTTGTTTTCGATAATTAAATATTCAACGATTGAAAATTCACGATGAAACTCGAGTAATTGGTAGAAATTGAAGTGGTAGAAAAAAATAAACACTCGAATGCTAGGGTATACCTGGTAAATCTATCGAGGGGAGAGTAAACTTTTGTAGAAGTGTACGTTGTAGATTTGAGCAAATATTTCTTTTGGAACGGGGATATTCGGTTGAATGACCATTTAGCGAGATCAAATGAGATACGAATGGAAACAGTAAATTACGGTATTGATTCTGTATTGATAAAGTCCTTTGAGAAATACTTGACGATGGAAAAGATTTAACGAGTGCTCCCGCAGAAATTACACGATAGATCTCATCCACATTTAAATAAAATAGGATGAGAGAGATTGGTACGAAAAAATAGGGAAGAACTCAGATATATTTTTAAGTGTGGGGAAAAATAACAGGTGTTATGATCGACAGGGGCAATCATCCGGATCGTCTGAGCACACCTTACACAGCCGGGCCTTCATGCAGCAGCTGCAAGGATCACTGTAGAGTCGGTAAACTCTGTAAGAATGCCTGCCCATGGGCTGATTTGTGGGCCAACTGTCGCCAGCTTTACGAAACGTGGCCCGGATGGTTGTGCCAGACCGACACAGATCAGGGCATCGAGAGACTTCAATTCTGTCGGGCTACATGCAGGTGCCGTGACAAAATAGTGTAAATTCATTTGTGTTAAACACCTCTGATACCGAGAGATAAAACTGTTTAATCTATAGCAATTGAATATCTTACGGACTATCTAATTTAAATTGTGCGTTGGAATGATTAATTGGGGTGGGTGAGTGCACATCCATTAATGAAAAATTCAAATTTTCACATGGAGTCGAATAATTTTGTTGTTTCTGTTGTGTGTGTATTTTTTTGGGACTTTTTTTCCCTCCTATTCTCTTTTGTTGTATCAGAATTTATTATTCAGACAATTGTTCGTAATTGTTCGTAATTTGTACAGCTATTTTAGGGGACGTATGGTATGTAGAAGTGATTGTGAATAGTCTCGTATGTCAGTCAGAAAAAATTTCGCTGCCAAAATGAATTTTTGTTTTTCCAAATTGTTATAGTCACTCACGTGTACGTTTTTAATTCTATGTTCATTGTTTTTTATCTTTCGTGATAGGGATGGCGTGAAGAGGATGAGAAAAAATGCCAGATTATTCCGAGTGGAATGGGGCAAATGGGTGAGCGTGAGTGGCACTCGGGGCGAGTATACATATTTTCAGGCGTGGTCTTTTGATATCTGTAAACGATAAGCTGTCCGTATTTTATGCATGCTCTTGTATATAAAGTAGTTGTACAACTAAAGAGGAATCATTCAATGGAGAAACAAAAATTCTCTTTCTTTTGGAAATCACACCGGAGTAAAATGACACTTCTGCTTTTTTTTCAATAAGTGTTTTTTTTTTAATGTACCTCCCAGGGTAAAAAAAATTGTAATCGGAATATTTTTTCCCAATTTTTCAAAACCTTTCACAAAAATAAAATTATTTTGTCTTCGATTTTTTTTTGTTTCATAAAAAAAAAAATCGGAAAAGCTTTCCCGAAATTTTTTGAAAATCTATAAAAAATATTTCGATTACAATTTTTTTCCCCCGATCTCGTCTACCAGATTACACACGAAAGAAAATTATTTTTTAATCTACAATCACAACTGGAGCACAGCCCGGAGATATGCAGAATAATTAATCATTTCGCCCCGGTCTTTCGCTAATTAAAAAATAAAGTGATCATGGAAATTGTTGATTGTGCCGAGACGTTCTGGAATATTTCGATTGATAGAGTTAATTAAATTCGTGTTGGAAATTTATTAATATATAGAGTATAACGTAGTTGATATATTTTCAAAATACAATCAAAAGATTATACTGTTGGATTTATCGATGTGATGAAGGAAAAATTGAGGTGATAATTTGGGTAACTTTGGAGAATATCGAGGCGGATGATATGTGTATTGAGATGTAAAATAGCTTTAAATCTATATATTTTAACTGTCGAATATTAACAGGTGAGATTGATAGATCGAGGTGACAGTGAAATTTGCAATAAAAATTTCCATTACTCAGGAGAATATAAACTCAAAAAAATATTCCATCACTTGTCCTTCAAATGATAAAAAACACAACTTTTTTCGAGAGAGAAAATAAAAAAATTCCCTGAACGTAAATTTTTTGTTGGATAATTCAAAAATTTATACTGTCGCCTTGATCGTATATTCCGATTCAACCAATTGAAAATGTATCATAAATATCACAATTGATTGCGATGAATCAGTGGTAATGAATATCTGATGTGACTATTACTTTAAATAATTAATTTATATCGATATTAGGAGTAAGCAATAAAGATCATTGTAAGTAAATGAAAAAATAATGTGTTATTTTGAATGAAAAACTCAATAACTCCGCCATTATCCCTTCATTTATTATGAACCCACAGGAAAATAGTGTGGACACATAAAGCGGGAAAACTTATGGTTCTCCCGTTGGCGTCTTTGTTCAACGTAAAAATCTCTAGTTAATGCCCAGTCTTCCCTTCATCGTCTGTCTTGAGTATTTTTCTCACTCTTTCTTGCGCTCTTTTATACCGCGCCCCACAATTCCCCTCGAAATATCCATTGGGTTGAAAAATCATCCCATTACTTTGGGTTCTTTGCACGATAAACAAGAAACACGACCAAGCTCTAACTGATATCATTTACACCTCATTTTTTATTTTTTATTTCTCCTTTTAATTTTCCACTCGAGTTATCCTCACGACGGAACTTCAGCATGGAACAATATTTTGCCGGTAATGAATTTGAGGTTTGAGATAAATACCACCGATTATTTATTTTAAAAACTGTCATTTTATTTCTCAAAGCGATTTTTTACAAATAGATTATAAAATCAGAGAACAAATTAATGGAAGACTTATAGTAGAAGTTGCTCCCTTCGGCCTTTTCGCTGGGGAATTTAATCCCAAATTTTCCAGATGTTTAAAAAAAATCGGCATGAACTTCAAAATTTGCAAGTTCTTTTATTCATCTTTGGATTTTCCTTTTACCAAGTTACCGAGTCTCTTGGACGAATGGCATCGAGTGAAGTGGAGCACCGAGAGTAAACAGTGCATTCACCATGTGAACATTGTCCTTTGACCCATTTCCTTCCATCGGAGAATGGACCTCTCCCCGTTGTATCAGGTTCACGTCGCCAGGACAAAATAATTATGAAAAATTCTTGAGATCAGGTTACGCTGATGTTTACAATACCCACGTCTCGGAACTCTAGGATAGAGTTTGGTACATGCTTTCGCCAAAGGCCACAACCTTATTATCCTTGGGTACCAGGGGTGAAAGGCTCTGGTGGGTAACAAGCCTGGAAATTTTCAATATTTAGTTGCATTACCATAGGGGATAGGCGTCGTAGTGACTTGGTTTTTTTCCTGTAAAAGCACTAGCGAATATTAAAAGTCTTCGGGAAACTGTGTCAGCGCGAACCAGTGAGCAGAGTTTATGAGCTGGATACAGTGACTACGGCCTTGTATTTTTTTACTTCCATAAAACTAATTATAAGAACAATACCGAAGGGAGTTGGTTTTTACGTTGGGCTATATTTTTCTTTGGGGATTTTTGAACGATTGGTTTTGATTTCACGTCAATTTACCAGTGCATCGAGAATATTTCTTTCAGATTAGCAAATAAACAAATGTGTACACTACAGTCAACCGATTTTTAATGCAACACGGGGATGAGTACGAAAACGTGTGTCAAGGCAAGATTCGTGAGATTAAAGGATCCAAACCCGGCTTTGCCAGTCTACTCCACAGCAGAAGGGACTTGTAAACCAGCTATTTTAAACTCTACCTTTTACGCGAATTCAAAGTCCCCGACTGTGTGAACCAACCAAGTGCGTGCATTATCAAGAACTCAAAACACCCACCCAGGGAAATTGAAATTGCCATGGCATTTTGGTGGTTCGTAACCTCTTTCTACTCGCATGCGTCAGGAATTAATGTGAACACCGAGTTAATCGCCTTACGCGAATGCAAGTTTGTTTGTACTTCAAGAATTAGGATTCTGGAATGAATATTCCAGGAGCGATTGGGGATTTTCTTGTGGATGTCAGCGAGTTGCTTCATCTGGTTCTTCATACCAAAATTTTGGAAATTAGGGCACTCCATATTCCCGAAGAAATTTCC
>NW_011887775.1:1016576-1018803 GCF_000806365.1 Fopius arisanus | reverse complement strand
TTTTTTTTTCTGGAAATTAATTTTCTGGACGAGAAATAAAATAAAATGGTTCATTAACTAAAGCTTTGTGAGATTCACTCGAAAGTAGATGTCTTGGAGTTCGATATTATCCGGTAATCACCGAGACTCGACATCATTTCGATAATGATCTCGATAAAAATTATAATGAACAACCACAAATCATTTAATTGGTAAAACCTGATTAAATGATAGTCAATTGTGTGTTGATGTTTTGGTGTGTTGATAATCCATGGAAATAGTGGAGATCGAACCAATTTGTGATTGAATTTCCATTGAAATGAAATGCATCTGATGGGAAGTTTGGTTAGCAGTTTGACGCAGACATTCCTGTAAGCAACCAATTAGTTGAGGGCCATCTCATCACTCAATGCAATGTATCACTGTTGGTGCAGCTGTCCGAACAATACGGGACACCGAGGGTCCAGTGAGGAATGATCGTCGAAAGCTTCACCAGAAGCTTCAATTTGGAGTATAGAATTTGGCCATGGCAGTGGCTCATCTGCTTGCGATTCATGAACAAATCGATGTTATAAGCAGACATTTCAAATGAGAAATCAGACACTCCGAGAGCTGCTTGAATTTTCAATATTGGGAAATGATGACCTGATTCAATTATCGAAATCCATTCGGATTGGCAAGGATGAATGACATTTGATTCAATTTCTGACGTTCGCCAAATTTTAACATTTCGATTGGAGTGATATTTTAAATATTCATAAGACTCAAACACATTTTCGTTAATTTTCAAGAATTCCATAAATTATTAGTCATTAATTGAATTTTTGACATTGAGTCCCCATCAGCAACGATTTCCGTTTATTGAAATAGATTCTGCTCTCTACTTTGATTCAATTACACCAAGCAAATCCAAAGATCGTGTTTATATTCATCCCGAACAATCCAAACATAATAATTCTCTTAACTTGGTGTATTTGATCAAAGTTTCTGGTTGTCCAATCAAATTCTCATCAATTGCAGAGGGTCTTCTCGAAAATTCAATTTGGGACTAATTAGTTTAATCGATATAAACTCAATCTTTGTGATTTTCCACTGAATTTTTTGTTTCCGCGAGGAGTAGAAAAAAAATATTAGAGCAAAGATCGGTTCTTCACTCTATTAACTCATTATGACCCCTCAAATATCATTAATCCCCACAATAACACCGCGAATCCCCAAAATTTATCAGCATTATGCAGCGTAAATGAAGATAAACGTCCCTCAATGTCTAATAATTCCCTATTATCCCGAGTTAGCGAGTTCTGCAGCAGTTATTTATGCTTCTGTCCGGAATTCTCATATGATTCACGTGAGTCAGACGTCCACCCACTGTCGACCCCATCCTCTCGACTATCTCTACACCCGACATATCAAAATAACAAAAACTCTTACGATTTTTAATCTCAACTTTGTAAGACGACGAAAAAAAAAATGGAAACAGCGTGAAAAATTTTATTTTTGGGTTGAAATTTTCCGGGCGCGGGATGGAGGAGCTACCGGGGTAAAAAAAGACTTTAATCGGAATATTTTTTCCAAATTTTAAAAAAATTTCGGGAACATTTTTCAGAAATTTTTTTTTATGAAACAGAAAAAAATCTGAAAACAAAAAAAAATTTTCAAAACATTTCCCAAAAATAAAATTGTTTTCTTTCTCAATTTTTTTTTTGGTTTCAAAGGAAAACTTTTCCGAAAAGTTTTCCAGAAATGTTTAGAAAATTTGAAAAAAATACTCCGATTACAATTTTTTTTCCCCGGGTATTTGAAAGAGCAATTCAGCGTTGTGGAGAATTCCAAGAGGTAGATTACGTCCCTCCCAATTCGTTAGACCATGAAACTACCGGTTGTAAAGCAAAAATAGTCGTATAACGGCCTGCGAACCGAGCCCTGGGGACAATTTTATATGCGTCGGGTTTCAAGTACATGAATTCTCCCACCTTGGACTTCGGTGAATGCACGAAATGAAATAGTGGAGAGTTCCGGAGCGTCTACGAGGCTTGGGGGAGTAATACACACCCCCGTGTGCATACGACCTACGATCTATTCTTCATTTCAAAAGATTAAGAGTGACAATTTTTTACGATTGACATTGTTTTTTAATTTTTCCGTAAATCGTGAAAATATCTTAAAAACACGCAAGACTGATTCCGCATTGCACTAGTGAAAAAAGTTTCTCCAGGTTAACAGGGAAAGCTTTTAGATGCAAGATAAG
>NW_011887775.1:981382-1013871 GCF_000806365.1 Fopius arisanus | reverse complement strand
AAAAAAAAAAATCTCAGATGTAATTTGATAAAACCGCCCAGGCAGTTGCCCCATTCGGTCTATCACCCACAACAATAAAATATGCACTCAACTTTTATTGTATTCCCTTGTTTATTTTTATTCTTTTTTTGGGAATATAACAAGACAAATTGCAACGGCTATTGTTGGATATTCCGCGTTTCACCCCCACAATGGGAATACCAGAGATAATTTTTTCCCCTAAGCTGGTGTCGACGGTTCGCCCGATGGAATACAAATATCTGGGACTAGGTGCCCAGATTATGTCGTCTACGTGCCTGAGCACGGAAATCTACTGGATTGCATCTCGATTTTACCCCACGGCAGAGGATGCATTCGTCGTTATCTTTATGACGCCCTGTATAATACTTGTTCTCCGACCGAAGGATTATAGCCCTTGTGTCGTAAAAATACCCAACGATTAATCGATTAATCGATTTTTTCCGCCGATTGCCTCATTAAAGTGCAGGTTTACGACTTTCCGTGGTTGATGGAATTTTATTATTTATTAGGATCGGGATTGTCTCGTTAGCTAACGCTGAGATTCTTTTGATGAAAAGATTTTTTATTCCTTTCCGCACGAGGGAATGTTATCGCTTAATCCAGTTACCCTTCACGAATATATATAAATATTCAAGAATAAACCCAATATTCATCACCGAAAATTCATTATCATCCCGGTAATTAATGAATTGTTAAAAAAAAAACCGATCGGTGTCCATTAATGACGTTGTCATCACCGCGATATGTTGTTCACCGAAAATTGAGTGAACGCCAATTTTTTTTTCAAAAATATATCCACTAAATTGATTGACTCGATATGAAAAAGTGCTCGAATATTCCACCCATCACTTTGTCCATCGATTTCCTAGCAGTTCCCTATGTTCCAGAGATCAAAGCTTTCACAATACCCGGATTTTTCTGATAAAAAATTGTGAAAAAATAAATAAATAACACGACATGTGATGCGTGTTTAAAAACAGTGATAAAAATTGCATTTATGAACGAATAGAAGCGCATGACCTCCTTCCCTCGACTCGACCTTTTTTTTTTCCCGGATGTTGTGATATTTTACGAGGTTAGCTACATCAGATTGTCTGCCAATAGTGATATACCGTAATTTCAGGTGTAAGTGTATGAAAAATTATTGATTCCTCCGCTTTGCGTGACTTTAATTTTCTCAGTGAGGTGGAGCGAATCAATACGAGGGAAAATAAAAATAAATTCATAACTGGATTAACTGCATATTCTATTCTAGAAGATTATTCCCCCCTCCTGAGATTTCCATTGTTTAATTGATTAGCGACCGATTTGAGAGTTACTTCATCGACTATTCAATTTTCCAATATTGAAACTTGATTCAATAAATAATAGATCGACCGAGAGTGGCTTCACGTGATGTTCATTAACAATTATTTATTGTTCGATTGACTGTCATAACACGGTCAATGGAATTAAACATTGGATTTGATGGCTGACATGACCCAGACGTTTCTACTTGAATTTCCCGCGTTCTCCCAGATTATTAATTCCACCTGAGCATTGCCAGGAATTTTTGATAATTCAGCAATCGATTCTTAATTTTTTATAATCAATTGATGACCGAAAATTCGCAAGGTGTAAATACGTGTTAATGCGCATGAACAAAGTTTCCTACAGTTTAATATAGAAATCCCACTGCCCTAAACATGAAGCATATCCCCAAGGCATTGTCACTCACTCTCAACATTTCTCACCCACAACCATATCCACTTGAGGATTCTCTCCAACATTGCTATGCACTAAATCTTGGGAAGTCTAAGTAATTCACCGCAACAGAACTCGTGTTAATTCAGCCGTCAATCCGACCCATAAAACGTGATATAGAAAAATTATTCAATAAACAATTATGTGTTTGGAAGAAAAAATGAAATATTGATCTGCCTTTCAAGACAGATACTCCAAATATCATTTACACGCGGCAATTTATTTGCGAATTTAATAAGATGAGACCAGTCATTGTGAGTAACTCGGTATAAAAAAGGCTCGAGTAATAATTCCGCTGGAAATAATCCTCAAGGCTACACTGTGGTATGATAAAACGTCCCTTTCAGATAATTAAATTTTGTGATAAGAGCCGAGTGATGCCGTTCTTTTCGACGCCAAGGAGCTCTTAAAATGCTTTTAAAAAATTCCCATCGGATAAAGAGCTCGCCACTGAATATTTCAATAAACATTATCCACGGAAATAATTATTTTATAAATAATAACATTTAAGAACAAAGAATTTAAATTTCCCCGGTTAATTCCATCATCAACTACAACGCGTTATCAAACGAGGGAATAAATTATGAGAAATGGTGAATGATAATTTGAGTGAGTGCATTTACATCCTCAAATACTGCGAAGTAAATGGTTTATCAACTGCACTAGCGTGTGAAGGGGTATGTATCTAGGTTCCATTCCCACTCTTAACCATATGGCAGAGATGAACCGATATACATAATGTTATTCTGACTGTCCGTTCAAAATGCGGAAACTCTGATCGTTACCAGTGCGCCAAACGTTCTCGTGCGCAATTTCACAGCCAAGAGACGCCAAATATACATTAGACAACTTTGCCAATGCCAGCGTTGAGGGTTAAAGCTTCACAATTTGCATTTGGAATTGTGTCAGATTGTATATATCCAATAGCGTCAACTCAAACGCATTCCATAATGAATTTTAATGATTAAATTCCTGACAGACTATTCTGGGGGATTATTGATGATGACGAAAGAAAAATCCCCAATTTTTGAAATTAAAGACTTGAAGATTCCTATCAATCCACATTAACTGCGATGATCACATCGCATTGTTTATCCAAATAAACCGACCTTCAGAATATTCATGTCAGATCTGACTAGCTGTAAAATCATATTCGTTGGCGAATTGAAACAGCAGGACGAGGGGAAGGTGTTAAAAATTCAGAAGAACTCAATAAACTCGAATAAAGTTTGGAGTGACTCAAAGTATCCAATCTGACCGATCAATGTAATTTCTGATTCACCCACCGCTCGAGGAGAATATATTGGCGATGGGATTTTCCAGATTACGATGAAGTGATATTCCCTGAACTTGGATTTAATGGTGGAGTGAGAAGAAAAAGTACACACGAATGGATCACCTGCTTGGACTCGTATATATGACTGCAACAGATGTGAAATGGTTGTTGGCTTATCGGTTGGAGTTTTGCCAGGTTTGACCTCACGGTTAGCATGAATATTTAACCTCTCGGTGGTGCCCTCCACTGCCCCATGACTCGACAGTAAAGAGAAACGTCATAGTCATAAAGGGACAGGTCATAGAAATGCGTCAACTCGTTTGTGCGTTTGGTGTCGTAAAACAAGAGGTTTCGTTGTTTTTACTTTCGTGGGATTTCTACGGTGTACGGATATACCAGAGGTTCTGTTAAATTTTTATGGATCGAGCCAGTATAAACGACTGGATTGGTCATATTCGCTGGGAATAATGTCCAATGGATTGAGCTATTTCCAGAAGTTACTTCGGCTTTACAGATATCTCCAATATTATGGGATCAGGGAAAATTACGGATTACTCACTGGAGACTTTGCCAATTTTCTTGCTGTCTTCTACTCTGAATATTCAAATGATCAAATTAATTATCCGAGTTATTAGGCTATTTTTTTTTAAGTATAAACCCTACCGCGAATAATTAATATTCCATAATCTGTATTTATACACATGGATATTCAGGTTCTTTGGTGTTACAGGTGAGTGGAACTGAGCTCGAGTAAATCTCATTAAGGTAATCGATTTTCGAGGATCTAGTCAAACCCATGAATGAATTCCCTATGATAGGAATTGTGATTTCAGAATTATTGGGAAATGAGAGACGAAGTTGAATTTTTCAATTGAAAAATTCACTCTTCAACGAGCTCTCACTGATTGTCACATCTATTTTTGTGGATCCTCTCGTTGTTGTATATTGTTCGTATGTAGAGAGGATTGTACGACACAGTTCACCGCGATAATGGACGAGTGCCTGTACATGTTATCGGGAGAGTACCAATTTAGTAATGACTGTGGGTTTACTGCGAAATTCCGTGTCTCGATGAGGTATGTACTGGATGTACTTTAAAGCCCTCTTGTATTTTTCTATTTTCAGACAATATGGGGTGATGAGAAAAGGAAATACCGACGGGGTGTAATTTTTTTCGCAAATATCGAAGAAATTAGCGAGAACAATTGTAAATATTATCGATCATCCGAAGTCTTCCGTGACTTTTATCTCTGTAACTCGATATTTCAACCTGTCGCACCCCCAAATAAGTTCCGCAATATTTGTTATGACTTTCTTCTACCTAATAAATTGGCTTGGCAGTGGTATTTTTTTTTTCGTAGGTGTACAAATAAAAATCGCATCGTCAGCGTATTTTCTTCTCATTAGGGGTGGCAAGCCCCTTCAATTTATTTCACTAATACGAAAACGTTTGCCCCTGATTACTAGTCAAGAACATTCTGGGGAAGCCCTAATTTAATTCCAAGGGTTCGTCGGGGTGACTCTTCCTCAATAAAAAAAACACGAGTGAAATGAGGGATGATACTTGCGGAAATCCGTTTCCGAAAAAAAAAAGAAAATTGTGAGGGTGGGATATTTGCGACGTGATGGTAGGAACGGGGTCAACTCCGAGAAACTTCTTGCGAGCCCTCGTCCGTAAAGAAGTATGAGAGCTTTCGAGGGGTCTTCTGGTGGAGTCGATCAATTTCCGGGGAGAATAAGAAATTTTTCTCAGATATCTGCGGTCTGATTTGTTGAACCTTTGAGAGTCTTGCCAACATTCTGCAGCGTTATTAAAAAAATATAACACTAACTCTCAACGGCTCTTGTCCAAATCATTCACAAATATTTTCATAGGATTGATCAGAAATAATTGAATATTCGATAATAGTTACCGCACGATTCGGTAGGTTCGAGCGAAAGATAAAGATTCAATTTAATTCACCGGGTAGGATTTTTATGCATAGAGTGTGGTGATCGCGGGACTTCACCACCTTATGTCGCTCCGCATGGGAAATAATGTTGAGATTTCTCCCCATGGGTTCACTCAATATAAAAAACAGGCAGAACCTGGACTCACCGGAAGAGGGACGTAACGGCCGTTGATTTCCAGCATTAGGGGTGAATAACGTTAGTATTCACTCCAGAAGGTCGCATTTGAGATTCAGCCTGAGTGATTTTCCATATGGCACCTGAAAAATTCCACATTTATATAAAATTTCCATGTATTTCCATGAGTGTCGAACATTCTACGAATTTATGGAGAAAAAAATTGTGAATAAATGGAGAAATTGAAATTTAATGCAATAATTGAATATATTGATGACCTCTTGAATTTCTTGTCTCGATACTTTAGTCTGGATAAAACGATAAGTCAAGTGATAGGAGATATTGAATTGAAAACGATATTCCAATTTCATGGCAATTACGAAGCAGTCGTTTGAGTGCATCTGGAGAGTCTCCAGTTGGTGGCAAGATTCCTCAGTATTTCGATAGTCAATACAATAGCTCCGTACAATATTTAATTATTTTTTCCAATTGTGAGAATAAATGACGAGTGTCAGAAATAGACGGTGGAATGAATAAATAAAGTAAGCGATATAAATTGGTGGAGATTGTGGTGGAGAGTAAAAAAGTTTGACAACTCACATATCACTGATCCGGGTTTGCTGGGATCTATTTAAATATTCTTAAGGCGTCGTGTATCGTCTCCAGTCTTCCAACAATCCCAACGTTTCTTGCATAATAAAGTTCGTACCTTCAGGAATACGTAAATGGGGAAATTGTGGGTGTGATCGAATGTGATAGGCAATGCCTTTTTGCAAAACAAAAAGAAGGAGATCTCTCCCGGACAATTCAATTGATATTTTTCTTTTAAAAAATTTTGACCCCTTGAATGATGCAAATTAATACTCATCTTCCTGATATTTTATTTATTCAGGCATTAATTCAATTCTCTGTTTTTCATGTAAGATGTGAACTTTATGATATCTGCAAGTAAAAAAGCCGAAGGCTTTGACTACGGCCTCCCATTGTAATATCTTCTTATCAAAGTAGGATTATTATTCTCATTTAGGTTAACCCCATAACGATCTCCTCCAGGAAAAACCGTTGATGCGGGCTGGCACGAAAGACGTACTTATAATTCCACCCCATTCCTGAAGTTTCATCAGTTTCTTTAAAATTCGTAACGACCCACTTATCAATTCTGATTTTTCTTAAGAACCTTCAACGGAAGTTGGGGAAGTGACTAGACCATAACGCATAGAGGTTGAAAAGAGGGGTAGATATTGTAAAGAAATGAATAAAAAATGGAGAAGGAACAGGCACAGATTGTGAAGGTCGAAACTCCCAGAGGATTGGATAATTAAAAGGGAGTTCAAAATTATGCACCATTGTATTTTTCTAAATGGAATGAACAAATGAATGTGCAAATAAGTGCAAGAAAATTAATTGCACTTTATTTTTCGCGATTAATTGTGATTTATTCACAATTCATTTGCTTTTTTTGGGGAAAAAAATGATAATAACTCTGGGATTGTTGGAGTACCGGTGGATGGAGTCGGCAGCTACGGAAATTTCACTTGAAAAACTCGATATCACTTTATCAGTTCACGTATCCTGACAGATTTACTGGATAATTCATCACGGATCATTGTCAAGAGTCAGGATTGATAAGTAAACTTCAACTTCACTTCACTTCACTTCACACACAACCGAATGAAATATAAAACCGTAAAGATAACACTCGGAGACATCTGATAATCAATACTGATGACAATTAGCCTTGATCCCCCCATTGATCATGGATTCATACCCGAACTCTCCTCTAACTCTAATGTCTCTCCTCATTACGCAACACTTTTTCACCCAAACTCATTCTTCATACTCTTTGTCACTCACGATAATCTCATCCATTTCCGCACTAAAGATTATCTATAATCTCCATTTCCCTCGAATGGTCTCTTCAACTCATCACTCACTCAAAATCCTCCAAATGTTCCAAATAAATTGCATCACCTCACCCCGCCATTTCCCCCACACCAACTAACGTAGCGTCCCTACTACTGCAGTCATTTCAATTTTCATTTCCATTTTCATTTTTTATTCTGACCTGAATAAATTCAGTCCCAGAACCCATATAAAAAGACAAAAACATCTGGGAATTATCACAAAAGGATAAACAAATTATTTGAATACTTGTAAATTCGTTTGTTGATGATAAATGAAAAAAAAAACGTTTGGAAAAAATAGTGCGCACTTCCGGTGCAAGCCGTCCCTCCCGCCCAAAATTTCTAGACTACATTGTGAGTTAAATTTGATATTACCGAATATAAAATGAGGCAAAATACCTCAGAGCTGGTTTTTTTGTTACCGATTTATATATTCGTTTTGATATAGACACGCCTGGAGGTAGCGATGCGAATCCTTTGTCAGTTCAGTGTTGAACAGAGGCGACACACCTCTCCGTTACGTGCATCAGTGTCACTCTCGCCACATCCTGATGGCGGGTTAACGCGTGGGAAAAATAATTTTGTCCCTTTCGGTAATTAAAAACTCTTGTCGACGTTAATCGACAGGAATTCATCCCCGAGGCGAGTCGATAAAGGTAAATTCCAGGTGAGATATTTCCTCATTAATATATCAAGCTCTCCCTCCATTTTGTTTATAACAAAGAAAAATTGTGATATTGTGAAGAGAAATTTGGAGGGGAAGACGAACTCGAGTTGGTTCGAATGGTTTTTTATTGCATAAACGTTTCATATTTGTTTTTGTGGAATTTTTCAGATCCTCGGGGGTGTGGTTGTTTTTGGTTGTGGCAAAAAGCATTGATTCACAATTTTTCAATGTCAGTGATAAATATGCAGACACTCTCAGGAGATTGTGACTGGGGGCTTCTTTCATTATTCAATGGCTACGGTGCACCCAGAGGGCCGCAATTTTCTCAGCCGACGGTGGATGGGAGAATGAAGAAGATCCAGGGGCTTAGGAACACGTATGTACATGTATTCTTAACCCATACCCCCACTCTAGTAAAAGGTAAATTTCAAGTGATGCAATTTTGTGCAACATCGAATGCACGTGTACTTGATCCCATGTACTTTATCATTTCTCGCTAATAGAACACAAATACGAGGGACTGAAGTACATGTCCTGTACCTCGTCGAGAATTTTTTACACAAAATCCAAAATAATTGACACACGTGGAATTTTTATAAACACTCATGCTGATCACAGTATTATCAATTCGGGATGATTTTCCATTGTTTTTTTATTGAAATTTTTATCAGACTTCGAGTATTTCTCCAGGAATAATTAATAAAAAACAGCAGATCGATAAACTAACCTAATTAATTGGGCAGACAATTAATTAATTTTATAGGGAACTCTCAGGCTCAGATTTCTCTAGTTTATTTTATTTCTGTTCTTATGGTTTTATTCGTATCGAGGTCGCGAATAAAAAAATACGAGTAATTTTTTAATGATAACGCGTTATTTACTTATAAAAACTCTAGGCGTCACTACACATCAGTCATCTCTGCAGTTAACTTGAACCATATTCGTTATCAATACCAGTGCGTCTGGATATCCAAAATCCTGACCCCAGATCAATCTCCATAATTTCCCCTCTCGAAATGCAATTTTCACGTTCCATCAATTATTTCCGTTGTTGACATCATCAAACAGTTGTTCTGTTTACCTCGGTCGTTCGAAATTCATATCCCAATCCAAACAAAACCTCTCGATCAATTCTCGATTGCAACTCCAACCTTCAAAATATTTCTCAAAAAAATCTCAGTCGACTGAGAAACATTGAAAAAAATGTCCATCGTACATTTGTATTTTCATACGATCACCAACGGTTTGGGGAAATATTTTTCTTTACAAAAAAATTTACTCTCGTGGCCAAGAAAATGTTTAAGTTTTTATTTAGAATTTTCGTGAAAAATCCGAGGTGTAAGTGGCAAGGAGCCCTAAAATAAATGCTAATTATAAGTGAATTGTGAAAATCTATACAAAAGTCATCAAACTGTTAAAACCCACGTCATTACGTGGTGCATCCAGACAGAAAGTGTTGGAGGGGCGGAAGCAACACATCCTTCCCCCACCTTAATACCATAACGACTCATCTCCCTTCTACCACCGGGTGAATAACGCAAACACGAGCACGTGGTTGAGAAAAGGACAGGGTCTTCCTTTTCCAACTGTTTTTTTTTTATACATTTGCAGCCCAACAGGTAGAGGACGGGAGCACAGGTGGCACCCGGCACCGAACGTGCGTAAGCTAATGCTCCTATCCTCTCGGTTTCAGTCATTCGTTAACAATTGTGGACAGAGGAAACAGTCTCTCTTAACTTCAAATAGCCTCACACCGTTACTACTGTAAAAAATTAATAATAATTCGTGATAATCCGTGACGAGTACGTGAGAGAATTACTGATAAAATTTGGCAAATAATCTCTAGCTTTTAAATTTCATTTTTGATAATTAAGAAATTGGGAAAATTGTGGTGGATTCGAATGAAATTGAATGTTTATAGTGAAAGGGTTTTTTGGTGATTGATTAGTGCTGTAAATGTGATTTTTTTTTTAATCGTCGGAAGTTATAATTTATGGTCTTGTTGAGCCTCAAGTGGGTCAGATACATTCTTTGTGTTTTTTTTTTGTGTTCACAATCGAAAGGATAAGACTCTCTGTCGTTTGGACCGAGAGTGCGACCGCAATTCGGTGGACCGGAATTATCGCGATGAAAGCGTAAGTTGGAGTTCGGTTATTACGAGATTTGGGTGTCAAAACAATCATCAGTAAAGTTGAGAGTGGAACTTTCTGTTTTTTGTAATCTTTTCCGAGATTGGGATTGTTTGGACGATAGCCAGGGAAATTTCAGCTGAAAAAATCGGCATGACGACCCGACTAATACTAGAACTTCTCGAGATATCGATAAAACAATTTTTTACGGTGAATCACTTTTTGTCTGTGTCCTGGACAGTTTGCCAGAAAAAAATTGAAATTTCATGGACAATCGAGTTCGATTGAGAGATAGAATTTTCACGAGTTTATTAATCGCCGATTTTTTATTATTATCGTTATTATCAAATTATTATAAAAAGCAGTTCCCATCAGTCTATTCATTAATTAAAAATTTATTATTCCGGACTCCGAGAAATAAAAAAAAAAATCACAAAAATCCGTAAAAAGTTGAAGAGAAATTCAGAAATATGATTTTATAGCAATTGTTATGCGCCATTCGTATGGGTACGTGTCCTTCACGGGCAAAAGTCTGGTACATGATGGAAAAGAGAGAGAGGGCAGGGGGGAGAGTATGTATAATGTACGCAGCCAGTGAAAACGGTATGTAGAGGCGACCTACGTTGGGATATACCGAAGGGGCGACACGCCCGGAATCCGTTTCAGGGGAATGAACAGCCACAAAGTGAACGAGAGAGAGAGAGGAAGGTGTAGGTGAAGAAGAAAGGATCATTGCGGCAAGCCTATCGTGCACGTCGTACCGATATAAATTTTCACGAATAAAGCGATAAATTTCGCACGAATTCATGGGGATAGCGTGGATAGATGAATAGTGACCGGTTCGACGTGACTCGCCATCCTGATTTTTCGAGTTAAAATCATTTGTCACTTATTCATTGGTGTTTTTCGCGGTTTGAAGATCCCAAAAGAAATTTTTCCACTCTAGGGTGGAAATTTATAACGATTCGGTCATTAAAATCATCAGAATCAACCGCGAAAATTTGTTTGACGATTGAAGACCAGTTGATGATGACAATAGACAATATGACGATACAATTTATGTGAATTTATTGATTTCAGAGGAAAATGGTGTTAACATCGATGAAACGAGACACTCGCTCCAAGAAGTCAGCAGCCCCTGCACCTCCTCCAGCCCCACCAGCTTCAAAATCAATGTCTTCTAAAATCTCTCCAGCCCCCTCGATAAACTGGGAGTTCAATGAGAAGATAAGCCTGAGCAGTGGCTCCAGCACAGGAATAGAAATGCGAGCGGACAAAAAAATAGGGATAGGCTTCATGGACAAGAGTAGAAAGCCATCGAATCCAAGTGGAAAATCTCTCGATCTCCTGAACGTTTCGGGATATCCTCCACCATCAAAACATCCAGCACCACCAAAAGTTGAGGTGTTTCGAGATGCTGAAGATACCGTCAACGTTCTCCGAAGCGATTCGAAGTACGAAATTGGAATTCCTGGTGAATGCACAATATCTCGAAAGAAAAGACAGGAGCGGCGAAAGATCGATTGTCTGAAACAGCCTCGCAGCACAGGAGATCTCACTGGCACAGTCAGAAGACGTTGGATACCCGCGAATGAAAAGATTGACGACTCGATAGCTAAACGATTGGAATTGATCCACGAGTTGAATCAAAAGATTCTCGCTAATTACGAGAGGATTCAATCCAAGTCCAAGAAACTCAACCCCAAGGTGATGACCACAGTGAAATCGGACACGTTGAAGACTTCCAAGAGGTCTACATCATCATCGTCACGGGTCAGACCAGCTCTGTCGGATCTCAGACACAAGGAACCAAATACCGAGCACGTCTACTCCGAGATCACCTCAAAGAACAAGTCAAAGACACCCAAAGAGCTACGCAATCATCAGCTGATTGAGAAGGCGATGGTTCACAGGGTTGCAGAAGACTTCGATCCAAAAGACAATCGAAATCCTGAAGACTCATTCACTAAAATCGGAAGCGTCAAGAGAAGTCTGAAAAAGCTCAACTCCCATCACAAAGTGAAGACTTCAGCTTCCGTCAACGAAAACTTCATCATGACGTCTAAACCCGAGTTTGAAGGAGAGCATTTGAAAGGATCATTGAAGTCTGAGATGAATAGATCTGCAGTTGAAACGGGCACTCATTCACCGACTCAATTTCACTCGGAGAAGGTAGAAACGAAAGAGGATGAGAATATCAAAAATAGTGAGGGTGCATTCGATAAAAATCTGCTTGAGTCCTCCAAGGTTTATCCAGAATCAAATATGAACATGAGGAGTTGGAAGGACGAGTTGTACACGTCTTTGAAGCAGGATCAGAGAATGGAGAAGAGATTGAGGAACAGTCGGGAATCGACTGATGGAGATGATGGGAGAGGGAATGAGACTAGAGGCTTGGAGAAGGAGATTCTGGATAATTTGAATGAGACCATTGGACGGTTTGACAATGAGAAGAATGGTGATGGCGATGGAAATGTCGATGAGGGCACGGGAGAGGACACTTTCAGTGAGGATTCCATCCAGTGTACCACTCCCAGTTCGAAGGTGAATGGAAAGGACACTAGTAACCAGGAAACATTTAATTCCTCGTGGGATTCGGGTGTTGGAATCGATGTTGGAACTGGCAATGGATGGGTCAGAATTCACACGGGAATTGAGAGTAGTCTTGTCTATCTCACTGTTGATACCACTACCAAGGATATATGCAGGGATATGCTGCTTGGTGATGAATTGGCGATCTATGTTCAGGTAATGTAATATTTTATCTTCTCTTTTGCATAATCCATGATCTCATTTAAATATAAATGACGAGAGGATATGGACCGATTCCTTTTCGTCCTCCTGGTCATCTATTTAATTCCCAAATGCGCATAGAATTTCGTTCCACTCTCGAAAATATGTATTTTATAGAGGGAATTATTAGCACTTCCTTTCGCTGGTACTGAAATAACTGCGATGACATTTCGTTGAAAATTATGGGGTACTCGCCTTCTTGTGAAACACTGGGACTCAACCATGTGCTTTCTATATATTTTGACCCGATTACTGATAATCGATGCAAACGAGAATATTATTTGAATCGGTTATAGTCACCAGACACCTCCAGGCATGGGTTTTCATGGCGCAAGCTCAACCCTTTTTCTGTGCAGTTGGCTTTTTTCAGGGGATAGTTTTGCTGAGTTTATCGGGAAAATTAACGGAATTAATTGGCAATGTTGTGCCGTCGTGAGACTGAAACTTATAACTATAATTTCTTGGGGATATAAATTCTGATACAGAGCAAAAAAAAAGGATAAAATTCTAGGTGATATTTTAATTATTCGAAGATACTTCATCCATTGCCTGAAGTCGTGAGCAAATGTGGAAATAAAAACGGAATTTCGATGGGAAAAATTAATTAATTGGTCTCGTTTGGACTCGAGTGTTTGGGCTTTTGAAATTTTCAAAAGACCTGAAGAGAATTCGCTTCAATTATTTGACTCCAGGGTATTTTCAGATAATTCGAAAAATAGTCAGAAAACTCGATGTAATCATTCCTTTTCCTCGGGAATTCCTTGAAATTCAGTTATTTGATTTTCCATTCGAAGACATTTGATTTCTGAAAGGCGGTCCATCGTATCAAAGTGAATTCCAAATGCCTTCACAGCAATTAAAGTTACAAGGTCGTTGTATCTTCAAATCAATACAATCCTCGATTTTTCAATCGAATTGAATTACCCGATCAATTTATTTCGATTTTTTTCCTGAGACTTTCGTTATTTCAGAGAGATAATGTCTGGAAAATGACGAATTGATGCCGTCAAGAGGCTGAAAAAGCTTTTCAATCAAAATACCATTATTAGTCTCGAAATAATAAAGCCAATACGTTTGGGGGGAGTATAAGAAAGCATGTGAATACACCTGGGATGTGGTAAGGGGATATTCGCAGTTATCCGTAGAGACCTTCGGACGGATTCGTTCCACTTGGGTACAGGCTCCCCGGGCGTGGGGAAAAAATATCGAAGAAAATATGAGAAGAGACGGAGGTGAGCTTTTCCGAATGATATTGAGAATAACCCAAGTCTTCGGGCTATCAACTCATTATTGACCCTTTTTCATCAAATGATCAATGCGATCAATATCGAAGGGGCATCACAATCCCTCGGTTCCTATTTCCGGTGAGGTTATCATCTTCTTTAGAGAGGTAAAATATTGAATTGGATTCAATAGCGAAATGAGAGCTGAGAATACATTTTTAGGGGGATGAGGGGGATAAATGTAATCTGAGATGGCTTTGTTTGCGTCAGATCTCGACGTAAAAGTTTTAAATTACAGTCATCTAGTGGTTTAGGGGATGAAATTATCGGGAAAATTTAGGTCAGGCAAGTCTGCATCCACCAATCTTCATGAAAATCATCGTCAAATCCAATTCAGATTTGACGCTCCATTAGAAGCTCTCGAAAAAGATATTTCCGTAAACCGAATTGGAAACAAAAATCGAAAATCATTCCTCAAATGTCCTCACCAAAAATCTCACGTCAAACGATGTTTTCGATTCACCTCCGACCTCTGAAAATCATAAAAAAAATGGAATGACGATCTCCATTCTCATCCGGAAATATTTTCTGTGATGATACCAACGATTGAGACAGGAGAGGATGAGGATCGGAGGATCAGAGAAACCCAGAGGGTTATTTGGTATGACTGACACAGCTTCAGCAGTCGAGTTCGTCAATAGAATATTTTCCTCCCCTCGTTCATGTCTTCACAATCCCAGAGGCGGCTACCAAAAAAAAAGGATGAATCTTTCCTTACCCCTGGTTTCTTCTCCACTCAATTCTTTGAAGACATCACAGACGTCTCCATAATTCGTCTCCGATTCCCGAGGTTTTGCTGTTATCAACCCGAATCTTATAATTTTCGTACTTCTATTTTTGGTCCATAAATATCCTTTAGCATGAGCCATTATTTTCCTCAATAGATAGCTCTCTCGATATTCGAATGTCAATGAATAATTGAATCATGCGGAGTCAATCTCGAAATGAATTGTAATTACCTTCGTAATTACGGGAACATGATGCACTGGATTAATTTAAATATGCAAAAGTTTGAGGCAGATTTCCATCAGGTTTGATGGTACAAAATGACAGGGTACTGTAACGAGCATCACGAGAGTACGTAGGGGACTATCGAGATGAAATTTTCGTGGTACTGTAGAGGATTTATCCAAGGCTCACCTCAGAATCCTCAGGATATCCCACCAAAGACGTATCTGGGTCATGGTACACAACGACGAAACTGACTATAAGACGTTATTCCAATCTAGAACAGGATTTCCCAGGCAGTTTGCAGGATAGAGGATGGAAATACTAGAGTTGCTTGATAACGAGTTCATGTATGAGTCGATATGTCAAAGGTTTATTCTTCTTCTGGGATCAAAATCGAGGGATTGATTATTTTTTTTATCCATGAACACCCGTGAAAGGTCTCAAGGCCTTCAGTTCCACGTTTCGAGGAAAGTTAAATCGATTTCGTTGAGGAAAAATTGCGCACCTGTCTCTCAGGGTACGACAGGTGCGTTCTCAAATATTCCAAATGCTCTGGTCACGACTCGTGTCCAATAACTTCGACCTTAAATAAAAAGGAGAAGGAAAAAAAAAATTGAGACACGTGTCCCGACATGAAAGGCGAGAGAATATCTATCTTCACTGGACATTTTATTTTTTTCGATTATTGCTTGAGGATCCGTGATAAATTCATTTATTTGGGAGGTCAGTTTAATTTTACAAAATTTTATTTTTCAATGCCCGTCAAGTTTTTATTTGAATGATCATGATTCATTCAAATATGTCAGCGTGGATTTTCATGTAAATCCATTTGTTTGTTTATTAATATCGGAAGGGGAATTTGCATTGAATACCCAAATGACATTTCTCATTCGAGTTTCGCTGTAATTTTTTGCATCAAACAAGCTGCACTGAGAAACGGTACACCAGAGAGAAAATACATTAAATCATGAATTGAAAATGTTTGCGTGGAGATAACAAACTAGGGTAGCCCCATCACCTGATAATTAGAACCGACTGAAACCGTAAAGCACAGCAAAAAATTTTTATTATAAACAAAGATAAAATAACCAGAGATTAAAAGATTCATAAAAAAAAATACGAAAACTAAATGAGTAACATGGAAGTTCTCATAAAACGTACGTTCAAGCTATCCACCTACACCCCTCGTGCATTTTTCATTTCTCCATAATCCCAGAACTCAATTTAACATCAAATCCCTTCCTGAAATCGCAGTTATTAAACTGGAAATGGTGTTAACTGCAGGTCAGGGTTTACAGGTGCCCGAGTTTTTTTTAAACCTAATTGGATATATTTTTCATTTCTCACTTGACAACTGGAATCGTAAACCAACTTCTAGTTAACCCCAACACTTCTTTGAGAGAATGAATTTTTTTCTGAATCCCCAGAAATATTGAATTTTTTCCATCAATTAAATTCATCTTCCACAAATTCTCAATTAGCGCGCGACTAAGAGAAATAAACCATTGACAATGAATAGTTAAGAATATCTCTGAATTGTTCCTCTAATTAGCATCAAAGACGAATCTATAATTAGTAATGGAATGTCAAAAGGAATGTTGAACCAATCCCCTCAAAGGAATGCATAATGATCGATATGCATCTCTCATCACTTGAATAATTGCTGTATCCTGGCATCAAATTCGTGATCACCAAGCAATTAAACGTGCCACTGGCCCTGTGACATTCTGGATAAATCCAACGAGGTGTCTCTGAGAAGCCCCTGGACTCCAGGTGAGAGAGCAAAGCCAACGTACCCAATTCCCTTTGGTGAGTGTCACCATCCAACGCTCCATGGCACCTCATAATGAGTTTCGTTAATTACTCAGAAATCTCAAGAAGTCCAAATGCACCAGTCGGCCTCCATATCCGTTGAATGCTCACTACCACGAGAAAAGTTCAGATGAGCCGGAAATATTTCCCTCTTTCCATCACTCCATTCCATTCTACCTTTTATTTTCCATTTTATTGACTTATAAACCTCTCAACTTGCTCCACAACTTGGCGATCACTTTTATAATTGGACGGCCCAACTTTCTTCGACTCCAGAGGAATTTCTCTGTAGTCTTATCCACAATGCTCAGATTTTTACTCTTCTTCGTCTAGGGAAAATAGTAGAGGTGATTTACAACTTTTTAATTAAATTTTTGTTTATTGTTTCGCCCATTTTTTTTCGCTGTTCAATGAACGTTTTGCGATTGTTCGACGATTTGTTCGAGTTTTCGTGTTGTCGAAGCGTTGGAATCCACAATTTTTCGTTTAATTTGAATTGCTCCATTGGAATATTTCATTGGAATAAAATATCGTGGACTAGCTCAGTAGGTGGGGTAATATAATCATTAATAAGTGATTTTATTGAGCTTTGAATAATGATTGAAGATTTAATCACTTGATCAAATGCAAAATAATGGCAGTTATCTCATCCTCAGCAGTTGGAAAATGCTGTATGATTTAGGTAGAGATGATAATCCAGTGAAGCGAAATTTCCACCTTTCTGCAAAAGCCCGGAAAACCCAATCGATTTGTTAGGTACATGCTAGTATATAGATATATCGTAGAATGTATGGAGCTAAAACTCTCCATACCACCGAATCCGTTGGGGATAACGAGCGTGTCAGTGGAAAACCTGAAGGGAAGTTTGCACCCCTGGAATTCCAGCTGAACTCGGCCATTTCCAATTCGACTTTAATTTACGGTGCAAGACACTGCTGAGAGTTTTAAACGGAAAATTCATGCTCAGAGGAAGAAAGTGGAAAATGACTACTTCATTCTGCGGTTCCTCCCACTATCATCTCAACTTTGCAAAATAAAATATTCGATTTATTAAATAAAATCATTTTTCTGTTTTCCTTTCTAAACTTCTCTTTAATTAGCAAAATAATTTAATCGACATGATTTAGAATTGAAAATTCTAGCCTGGTGAATTTTTTTAATTATTATTAATCTCAGGTTCAATTATGATTTTTTCAGTATGGGGGAGAAACAGGACGACGAATGTCGCCGGATGAGCGACCGCTTGAGTTACAGGATGAATTTCTGAAACAGCTGGGATTTGAGGAAACTACCCGACGAGCACGACTCGGAGTTGATCCTGAGTTACGTCATCTCATCGGTTTTCATGTTGGTGAGTTGACGTTACAAAAAAACTAAAATGAACTCGTGAAAAACCGAGAGTTCCAAACATTTTCTAGATATTAAAAATAATCCAGCAATTTCGCATTCATCTGAAATATTCACTGATTCAATAGAATTTTCCGGCTTAACTCAGTTCAATCGAATCGATTCAATAAAATACCGTATAACATGAAAGGTTTTGCGAAATAATACACGGATTAATAATTATTTTTCGCTAGTGGAAAACATTGTGAATGCAGTTCTAAAATTAGAGATAAATCCTGCAAGAAGCTTTTTAAAATTTCTGCGAGGGATCATCCAAGAAAAAAAAACTCTTCCCATTAACTCCAGAAATTTCCGCGATATCCAGAAAATAATCTGTACAAAATTTGATCCGGTATGAATTTCCCCGCGAAAATATTTATAAATGCTTTCCTCACTACACACTTTATCCCGAACATATCGTCTACAATATCCGCCTCATGAAAATTATATAAAAATCCCAATGAATAATCCACGGTATATACGACATGTCCGGGAAGTATTCCACCGTTAGTTCAACCCCGGAATATCGAATTATTCAAATGCGGTTTAGTCAAATCGCGAGTCTGTACTCACTGTAAGAATACGAACATCTGATAAAAGATCCAGTCATTGAATATTGACGAAAATCCTCGGAAATTGTCATTAATCATGTGACAATTTCCCATTCTTTTTTCCGTTCTTTTATTTAATATTATTGCGACATGCTAAAAACGAGAAAAATGTCCGCGAATTAAAATCGAATGGCAATCTGAATCCCCAACATCAACACACCAGGTCTTTTTTATTTAATCACAGGTGTTTAGGTACCGAGTTATTCCCCTCCCTTTGTTATTAATCATGGAATAATAGAACACAAATTCCCGGGAATTGTTCTAATTTTATTGCAGTCGTGATACCGAGTTTAGAAAAAAAAGCAACACATGGATAACAACCGCCTTCAGACAAATTAATGGCTGGATACTGTTATTCGTCGGGGCAGGGTATTTCCATCCGACGATTAAAATGCCAGTTCGCGATATCGAGAGGAATATGAGAATTATCTACTCCCGGGACAATCCGCGGCTATTCAAAAACATATGAAAATTCCCATCGAAAAGTCAATAGTATTTTATTTTTTTGCAGAAAAGGAATAATTGAAAAATAATAAATAGTCTATAGTATAAAAAAATATTTTATTGATCTCGAATGATCATTTTTTTACGTGTAATCCGCGCAAATGATAATTTTTAGAAAAAACGTTTTGATTTCCTTTGCTACAATTTCCAATATTAAATAATCAATTGATCTACATCATAAAAGAGTACATTGGCAATATGTACATTGTCATTGTATGCGTATTTCAAAAGATCACGCACAGCCGTTGAAAAATCGGAAATAGGATGTCCATTGTTTCTCTGTGATTTTTTATATTGACACCAGCAATCTCTGTGATGTGTTTTCTGTGATTGAACAATACCTCCGGGCTTTCACCGTGACAAGAGATGAATTGTTATAGAAGACAATCATGCGTTCAAAGCATCGAATTTTCGGATAATTCGATCACTGCGCAATCTCCTCGGTACATATTCATTTCATTTTAGTTGATGAATTTGTATTGAACCATCTATTTACCATGTTGACAAGATGTTTTGCCGTGGGCAATGGGAAAATAATGAAAATCCCAGCGAATGATGATTACGGTAAACATTGAATTCTAAACATCATTGCGTCAGTGGAAATTAATCAAAACTCGTGATGATTATCCCCACAGCAAATATTTGCGAATTATTTGAGCAGATAATTCAAAGATGCTCGGAATTTTTTTAAATATAATTTTTGATTGAGTCTCATTTGAAATTATTCCATTTAAAATTCCTTCATGAAGGATTTTCCATTTTTCCATATTTAGCTTGCGATTTTTTTTTCCCAGAATACACTGATTTTTTACAGAACCAAATGGCATTCATTTCTAGAGTCAGAAATTCTCAGTAATAAAATAAATTAATGGAGAAGTGGTAATTGCTTGATGATCTCTAAATCGTTAAACTCTCGGGAATATCCGTCACAAATTCATGGAGTGAACATGTTTTCCTGAAAATTTCATCAATATTTGTCCATTCTAAATGTTGAAAAGGTATGATTTTCTCAGTGTTCTCCATGGTTGGCCGAGTTTCAGTGGTATTATACACCAGTTGTTGAACTTGGACTGAAGCTCGGTTTCACTCTATGGATTTTGGACTGATACCCTCTTGCACTCTCTCTGCACACGTCAACCTTGTGTCTGAAGTTACTCTCGAAATGTAACCCAGGGTGAGTCCACTGGGGGATTTTGGGGGGCCAGTTTTGTGTAACTCTTGGAAGCATCAATACAAGCCGACTAGTACGTCATGAGCAAGTTCGGAAGATCAATTTGTTCTGGAAATAATTTTCCACGAGTAACTTGTGAATCTAACTCGGGCTCAATCACTTGGTACTTGAAGGGAATTTAAATGAATATTTAAAAAATTATTACTCGGTAAATATTGACAGGGGAAAAATAGTCTCGTTTATAAAAGATTTTGTACAATGCAGAAAGCATTAAAAATCCATCGGTTCCAGCTGGTGGGTTCTGTGGCACCTTCGGGTCATGTCTGGTCTTCAGTTTAAATTTCATGTACAGGCCATCCATTGTAATATTAATGGCACGACCTTCATTCCAATATTCCTTCCTTCTCCACCTCATTTAGCGATTCAATACTCAGAATTAAGTCGAGCGAGAATAACGTCAATGAGTCGATTCGTTTTCTGAAAATACTGGAGAGCCATTCCCTTCATTAATACTCGACAGTTCATTGGTTGCTCATTGTTGTACCAACCGTTGAAATTCCTCTTTTCATTTTACATTCAATCCCTACCCCTTTCTTTGTTCTCACTTGCTCATTCCAGTTTTCATGTGCAATCATGTGTGCCCTAGGGCTTTTCAAATCTCGTCAATTATAACTCGAGGTGAACTTGATATGACGGAAATCATTGATGAGATTTTTCCCTATAATTCATCGATTTTTAAGTCTGAGTTTCGAGTGATGGGGATTGTTGATTTTTTCAATGATAAATATTACTGTAAACTTGAATTCAGAATGAACAGTGAGATCAGATTTAAAAAAATTTCTGGATGTGATTAAAGCATCGACAAATCAGATTAATTGTGCGATTGCGATAATCTGCGTGCTATTCCCCGGGTTTCACCAGGAGAAGACCGATCCAGTATCTTCTCCTGACATTAGTGTATCGACACAGTAATTTAGGTCCTTTGTGCACGTGCAACGCTTCGATTACACTATTTTCCCAGAAAGCCTATCATGTCACGTCATAAATTACAACAACCGCTTCCGCATCACTCCACCAAATAATTTAAATTAAAAAAAAAACTTAAAAAAATAATTCAGGAAGTCTGATCGAACTTTAATTGCAATTTTCAAGCTTTAAAAGTAATATTAATAATTATCAATAAAAAATACAGGATTGAATTTATTTATTCTTGTATTTATTTATTTATTTTTCAATTAATCGATGATGCAAATTGTTTTTTTTGTCGTGGCGATATTTGTCGATGATAGAATCGTTTTTTCGTGAATTGTTCGAGCGGACTGCCATTTTTTTTTTTGGTTCGGTTTGGGGTAATTTCATTGTTATTTATCTGAAGAAATGTGGGAGTTTGATGGTATTGTTTTTAACTCTGTATATTTCATTCTGTTCCAATGAGCATTATCATGCACAAGAGAGAATCGTTTTGCAAGCATTTTATCACGCAAAAAACGCTTCAATTCCATTTTATTTGTGGAGAAAAAAAAATCATGTCCATGGGGTGAGGATTGCACAGATTCATAAACGACATTGGATACCGAGGATTTGCAGTTATTTGTGGAAATAAAATTTTCCAACGAAACGCATGTCAAATTTTCATTAATTACGCAATTATCTCGATGATTAAAACTTGATATTAAAAAATGTGACATTTCTCTGGAATTCCCTGTACAGGGACGAGCAGTTAATTACGCTAATTAATTGCGTATAATTAGATCCGTATTGTTATTATTTAATATTGATAAATTGTGGATTTTTTTTCCTTGTTATATTTTCATTGGTTTTCGTTTTTCAGGACCAGTGGGACCTACCCCTGACCTTTTTGGTCACAGCCGTTCTGGAAATGTTCTCATCCTGAAAGGACTGGTTTTTCCACAGTGGAAAAAACGTGCTCTGGCTGTCATCGGATCCCGCCTCTTCCTCTATCCTGGTGAGTAGATTCATGTTCTTTCCGGAGAAATTTCCCTCTCAACATAATAAGACAACTTATTTCATCTTCTTTTGCATCGGGGGTTATTTATTCCCCCGTATCTTCGCGCTCATCTTTCAAATTATAATGAAAAATAGAAATTCATATCAGTAGATAATGAAATATTCATGAATTTCTCTTGACGTTTTTAAAGTACTTGTCAAATTTCAATTAATCATGAAAATTCTCATTAAATTTTCATTAATTCTCGATATTTGAAGAAGAAATTATGTATTTTTTTAATTAATAATGAGAAAAAAAGTGGAGAAATAATTCTCTGCTTCTGCACTCGAGGCAAAATTGTTTGATTAAGAAATTTTATGATTGAAAAAATTCGCAACGCATTCGAGGTTTTCTCCCCCACAGAGAAAAAAGTTTGTCTGTTTAATTCTTCTCTCTTTTCCAATTAAATGAAAACTTGGATAGGGAAGCCGGTACTTTGATACGAGCGTTCAAACCGAAATCGGAAATGAGAAAATAGTCGAAGAGCTTGAAATGTTTGCAAGTACTTCACTGAGTTTGACCAGCAAGTGATGCTTTCTGATAAAAAGAGAACGTGAAATAGAGTCGAATAATGAATACACATTGGGAAATTCCGTTCGATGCCTCTTGGTCAATAAATTTTTGGTTTTATTGCTGTCGAGTGGCTTTCGAGTGGATGGATTGTAATCATGCAAATTCCAAATCAGTGATTTGTCTCTCTCAGCATGCGCGAATAATCTGAAGGGCTGTAGAGAATTATTCCATTTAAATATCTTCAACCGAGTTCATTGATCGAATAATCAGATTAAAAATTGCTAAACAATTCAGATAATCTGGAATAGGGAATCATTTTCTGAAATGTTGAATGGGAATGGAAAAGGATTTAATTATTTGCGTTTTCGATCTGCCATTTATTTTTTTTTTTGCGATTTCTTCGGCCTAGCTGTTTTCGTAATGAAGTTTTTGTCAATCGGATCGATGTCGGGTGATCAGGATAGTGCCGAGGGTACCCAATGGTGATGTTGCAAAGGGTTCCATGGTGTGGGTTAACCACTACCAAATCTTGTTTGTTGCTGAGTTCGTGCTCGACGAGCAATCCAGGGAATTCCCTAATTCAAATGAATTTTAAATGTGCAACTTAAATCTGATTGCGAGCTCCAGCTCTCAGGATTTGAAATTGAAAGTAAAAATAATTTGATGGGGTGAAAATAGGAATTTTTATCAAAGATCAATCAGAAAATTCAACATCACAATTGAAATTAATTTTTTTTATTTAAACAAAAATGAGAGCAGTAACAATAATTATTAATAATTGTCATCTGGTTTGAATTTCATCATTTTAACTTCAATTTTGATTTTCAATTAATTATTTCTATTCTCTTGTTGAAAACTCCACTAAATCTTGCAATCACCGAATGGAAATGCATGTATGTACAAACTTGGAAGCCTTAAAGTACCGAAAAGACTATAAAATTGAAGACGAAATATCCCAAGAGCCGGTAGTACCTCAGGAGCCATTACCGTGATTGAAGGGGCGTCGAATGGTCCGCGGTGAAAAAAAAAGGACTGGCTTTTATCCGTATCCAAAGGAAAACAACTTTCCTATTCGGATTATAGCGTTTCTTTGTTGCATCAAATGCCTCAGTGAATTCATTCTCCATTGCTTTAATTCAATGACAACATCGGGGTCAATCTTTTATCCATCTGTACGAAAACTTTACCACAAGCTGAAAGAGAGAAGAAATCTCTTCAATTTTTTTTCATTACATTTTCTCAAACCAACTCCAACCGTATTATTAATATCATGAATATTTCATTTAATCAACGACAACAATACCGAAAAAATATTATCTGCAATCAATTTATTTTTATCTAAAAATTAAAAAGAAAGAAAAACAATTGTTGGTTTGAAAAGTCGGGGAATGGCGTAAACGATCACAAAACGGGATAAATTTAATAAAAAAATTGCTCTCTGGAGAAGTTTAACAACAATAACTTGTGGAATATCATAAGATATCGTTCTGAATGGGTGGGACTGAAAGAACTCCATTGAACGAATTAAAACTAAAAGCATTATCGGTAGGTGGATAAAGTTTCCGAAGAGGAGACTTCATAATAAACGCGTTTGGCGCTTCCCATCCCTTTACCATCGATAATGAACGGCTGTGAAAAGTTTTAATTGTTGAAGTGGCAAAGTCGTGCTGGTCTCTCAGACACACCCCCACCACCCATCGAACATTAACTTATTGTTAAACTTTGACGGTATCGTAATTATTCCAGCAGTTTTGCACACGCTGTTCACCCCTCTCGCTGTCATTTTCTTGTCTAATTTCAATCGGTGTCGAGTAATGGGGGGTAGGAGGGGTTGTTAATTTGTTGGAATCGGTGATTATCACTTGGTGAAGGGATTTTCGTGGATTGACGAGAAAATCACACTCGGAAAACACATCGTGACGATTCCATTTCCACATAATTGTCGAGATAATTGAGATTTTATTGCTCATTCGATTAGATCCCCGTGTTCGCGATAAAAATACCGCGAAAAACGCGGGAATGATGTAATCAAATTCCATACATCTGAAAAAGGAAGACTTGAAAAATTCGCCTGTAGAAATTCACTTCTCGCGTAATTGAAATAAAAAATATTTCAACCATTTCCAATCCCAAAATTCCGTGAATTTTCAATGTGAGGCGCTTTGAATTCCGCTGAACTAGAATAAAAAAAATGGCTATTGAACAAACACGAGTTGAAATAATTTAAAAAGGTGAAAATATTGAGATCAAAGAGTGTAAATTCGATCCTTTTGGCACTATGGACCGAGTCAACTATCGAAACGATCGCCACCAGAATGGAGGTGTCGGTAAAACCAGGAAAAAAAATAGTGGGATAAAAAGGGAGAAAAAAGAACAATTGGCTGAAACGGTGTCCAAACGCGTATCGAAAGTTTCGATAACCAAAAATCCTGGTGAGCCTTTGGAAAAGGACCAAGAGATATGGCCAGTGGACAATTCGTTTCTGGTTCGATTGACAGAGTCCTTTCTATAACCAACTACGGGTCAACGAGTTCACCCTTCGGAAAATTCAGTGGCGCGAGGTGGCATTGATTTACGATAGCCACCGTGTACTCGATCAGCTGACGATAGGGCACACGAAAAATAAGTGCCAATGGGCCCAGTGAATCCTCAATCCTCAATTCTCAAATGCTCACTCTTTAATTCAAGACTTGTCATTTTTTTTTCTCTCATTTTCAACAAGTTTTCAAGTTTATACTCACCTGTCGACTTCCATTTCAGAAAATATCTTCAAAATTAATTAAACTTCATATAAATTCAATGAAGAAAATTCCTTCATCTCGAGCCAAAAAAAGCATCCCCAACAGACGCTCAAGTTTCAATAATTATCCACCGAGTTCTGAATAAATTGACGGATCCTAAAGGGCATAAAAATCACTCGCTAGTTCAGACAAACTCTCACTCGTGTAAATTACATTTGTGAGAATTGAAGTGGATGAAATTTTTTACTCCCTCGTTGCATATTCCAAGTGCGTAACCCAAAAGTAATCCACGAGGAAGGCTCTCAAAGCCAGCTGCCACACCGTTACCAGAAAGCATTTCCGACTTTACCGCACACTGGCCACAACCTAGTAACCACCCTTTCCCCTCCACCTCGTTATGGCTAAAGTTTGGAATTCTCATATAACCCGCAGATGGGTGAAGTATCATATCAAAAATAGAGAAAAAATAATTATTCTAATGGAATTAAAACGACAGACAGATCAATTGAAAAATTCGAGAAGAAAAAAAAAGTGCCACCCACTGAAAGATCTCCAATTAAAATCACTAACGACCAGAAAAATTATTTTCAATGGATAATTGATATCACGGAATTAATTACGACCATTAACTGGAAAACAATAAGCTGTTTAATTGTCCCCACGAATGGTTGGCTTGTTAGCTCCACTGAGAGTCCAATGAGGCACCAAAAATAATGAAATTTCAAGGATTTCACGTAATGGTTAATCTCAGAGCATTAAAGTACTAGGTACATGCCCTAATGATCCGTAAAATTAATGTATCTTCCGGAAGCACTAGACGTTGTGGATATATTTTACGGCTGAACATGCACTTACTTTTTCCCTTACTCAGATGCACAAGCATTTGTCATGAGAAGTGGGAGGATAATCCTTCGAAGAAGTAAACTCTATTTTTCTCTGGTAGAAAATGACAATGGCGATAACGAGTGGAGCTGAATCCCATATTTTTATTGTATTCTACAAATGATATCATATTTTTCCAACTATATTTTTCCTGGAATATAATTACCCAACAAATCATTACGTCACGATCTTAAATGGGAATTGGAACTCATGGGATTTTTCTCATCCATTAAATACCCCAGCGATGATAACTAGACATTGGGTTACATTTTATTAACAATTTATGTTTCAGGGTGTCCGGAGTCTCGACCAGAATGGATTGAGCTGAATAGTGGTGCAGTGTGTTATGCCCCATCTCGGCTTGGCAAGCTCGTTCTGCGCGTCACTGGTTATCCAAGGATCAGCCAACATCAACTGGAGGATAGCCCAGAGCAATTTAACGACGATGGAGAGTCATTGTCATCGCAATCCTCTCATCATCCTGACGCAAGACATCTATACCTGGGCTTTCACCATCCATGGGACAGGGATTTGTGGCGGGGATGGCTCAAACAGGTATGCACCATCATTATTTATCTGTTGAATCTAGTGACAATTGCTTTACAAGGGACAAACCTAGATTATGCAGTTCATTACGATTGAGTTTAATCTGAAAGCCGGAATTTAATTAAATCACTGCACTATAGGCAGGTCCTCTCTGATCTCGGGTTTGAAAAGCAAAAGTCATTTTCGAGAAGTTGAAATTCTCGATATTTATCGAAATCATTAAGCCGTGAATGAAAAATTACGCAAGGGGGAGGGGAATAATTATTTAATTAGCCGTGAAACCTTTTTTGTGTCGAATCACTAGAGATTTGTTGGATTGCAATAGGAATTGTTGGAGAATCCTTTCGTCTTTTCCTCAGATAGAAACCACAAATCCACTGGAATGGTGTCCAGTTGTGGTGAAAAGTATCAGTTGATTTCTAAGTAATTTTTCGGATAGCGAGAGAGTTTGAGAAGAAAGTGGAAAAAAAAAGGTCTGAGAAATAAAAGTTGTATTTCAACCCCTCGCAACCCTCGTCAGAGGGAATGAGGGACGAATTCAGAGTTGACTATCTGAAAGATCCCATAAACTTGGACACAAAGTCACTGGATTAAAAGACGCTCCAACTGTTGCTTTATTATTCTCGTTCCATCCCTTGAACTTTAGTCAGTCTCCGGGGTAGGGCATTTTCACTCAAAGTTCATACTACCTCTTGGCATTATACCACACAGATACAGCCGTTGCAATTGTTTCGTTTCAAGGGATGAAATTCTCGCCTTAACACTTTGAGAATTCGAACAATGATGGTGGGACAGGGTATAGATATGAGGATTCTGGATTTTGCATGAGACTGGAAAAGAAATTGAAAAGAAAGGGATGGGGGAATTGCTAGACTTGGTTTCACTGTCGCTCATTTTTTTGCTTCCTCTCTCTCTCCCTCTTACCTTCTCACTTGTAGAAATGAATGGCAGACTGGAGTCTTTTTTCAATGTTGAAAACCGGGGGATTTCACCCGGTGAGTGGGTTAAGAGGATAATAATGAGGAGAAACATTGGGATAAAATATAACGAGTGAGATTGAATTTTTATGGTGAAGTCGTTTTAAATATGGAAATATCACGGATGAGAATAGGTTCATAAGATTTCTCAGGGATTTTCTACGTAGCTTATGATCTTACGGAGGTGAGGGAATTTTTTTGGGGGTCAGGATCGACGATGTAGGAGTAGGGAAGATTGTCATCCTATTTTATTTTTCCAATGGTCATCTCGTTTGATTTTCTTATTTTTCCTGGCTCTGCGATTCGAAAAATCCATTTTTTCCTCATCGACCAATCATTAATTTCATTTCCTACTCCTCTCAATTGCTCGAGGGCTCACCGAAAGAGTAAACACCAAACAAAATAAAAGTCGAGGGCATTTACTCCTACGTAGAATATGTTTGTACCCCCGGGACCGTCTCTCCGAGAATGAATGGGAAAAAAATTGACGAGGTTGAAAAAAAAGGAAGTTTTTAATTGAACTCAACTCGGGAGTCAAATTTTTTCCCTCAACACTCGCACGTCCAAATGCAGGACAAAGTGCCAGTGCACAAGCGGAATTAGAGGGCTGAGGAGCCAAGAGCTTTTTCATTTCCATTTGAACATTTTTTTTTTATATTTTTCTTTATGCACTTTTACGTCATCATTGGAGGGGTAGTAGGGTTGTGTTTTTTTTTAATGGTTCTCGTAAAACGAGACTCACGGAAATTGAATGGTATTTCTATTCTCTGCTGGTTCTTTGGGAGGGGGTCAATAGGAGGCAATGAAAAAAAAAAACAAAATAACAATGAAAGGGGTTGAGTAAGCACGTTCCAAGCGTCGACAACCGCCTAAGGGACTAGCTCCACATTTGTCTGGTGTTCACACGAGAAGCAATATCGTTCCGGTCGATATGTTGCACGTCCGAGGGGTCTGAGGGAGGTCCAAATGACGAGACAACCTTAGACAGTTTATCATGAAAGAGGAAAGAGCTTTTCCGGGTCACAATATTTTTTCTCTTGTCATTTTCCCTCAAACTCGATTGAAGGAAAAGAACGATTGGAAAGGGCTTTCTCTATTTTTTCATTTTCCATTTTCAAGATAATTTTTCACACTCTTCAAACTCTTCATTCGTAATTTGTTGAGGACTCGTCTCATATATTTCAATAATTTTTTCCATAAGTTGTTGTCTGGTAATTGAAATTGATTGTGATGTTGACACTTGAATTATTCTGAGTGCAGTATCCAAGTTGCAAAGATACTTAGCATCTGAGAGCCATAGGAACATACTCTATTTCGCAAATGGTCCCAGGTGTCGGTGTGGTATACCCCGTGCGACATTAGTGATATTAGCAGCGGGCAACCACCATGATTTATGGTTACGATTATCCAACCGGTAAAACCTCCCTCTAGTTGGTCTATGCTACCACAGCTTCCTTTTATCATCATTCCGGCCAATCAAATTATGAACAATTTATAAGAGTGGATGGGATAACAGGTGTATGGAAATACCATCAATTCGTGTGTCATCAAATAATGTTATCATAAATTGAAATGAAAATTTCAGTGCCTCTCCATGCGTGTTAAATCCATGACGATATTTCGAGGGTTGAATTTTAAGTGGAATTTTAATTAATCTCGGGTTCATGACGACATGAATGTGTCATTCTTTTCGAGGTTTAATTGGTTATTTTATTAGTGAAATTGATGTCTCGAGGATTTTATTTTTATTATTTCGTTTTACTGAGGGCGTGGGTATTTTTGTCGTTTCTCGTATCATTGCGATATTTTCAACAGTTTTTAGAGGTCTGAATGGTACAGTTGAATGTAATAGGAATAATTATCGGATTCCACAGGAAGTGGATTTCCAAAATCGATTAAAATCGATTAAAATTCCCGTGAATTAAGTGGAGTCCGGATTGTTCTGTCAAATATGCCAGCATCAGTTATCATGACACTTGTTAGAAAGTAATTGACCAACCGAGTGTCAAGATGTCTCGGTGCGGGAATCCTCCAGTCACTAGTGTCACTTCCTCTGCTGAATCTGAATCGAAACATTCACGGTCCAACTCCATTGTATAAATTCTGCACAGACGAGTCAATTCTAATTATTCCAACGATCATAATCAATCTCACAATCACTGGTTGTCGAGATAATGATTTCGACATGAAGTCTCTCATCCCTGAGGTGATGATCCAGTCATTTGGGCTTCTGAATTCTGTTCGTGTAATGGAATAATCGTAATCTCTTGAATGCTGATCTCATTGATGAGACACTCGTCTGTGAGAATCCAATTTTCAGACACTACTCTACAACCGCTGCTGTGGTGACTGCGGCCTTGTAGCTTAGCTGTCTTTGGTTCATCCTGGTGAACCATCAGGAATATAACAGTTAATTCCGCATGAACTTGATGCTAAATCATCACGAAGTCCATTCATTGTAACCGGATAAAATCATCCAGAAGTTCAATGCCAGTCACAAAAATCTCTTAATCCTCTTAATCTCCGAACAATAAAATACCAGAGCTAGGGAATATGGAAGCGAGTGACATCGTGTAGAGGGAAGCTATAGGGAAATAGTATGCGAACAGGTATGTCTCATAGAGGTTAAATTCCACACGTACACACCCTAAAATTCCTCTTAAAGGGCAATATTCTCGTCAAACCCCATTGAATGCTTCGCACGTAATCCCGCAAATTCTAACTGATGGAATTCCTCCCAAAATACATCATTTGGATTTTTAACTCTTTGCGTACGTCGCAGTCGTAAAATTTATCAGGATTAAATTTTATTTGGGGCCTCATTCTATTTTTCAAATCGTATTTTTGTAATTGTATGGGTGAATTCCTCATCAGGATAAAACAGTTATTCATAATTCACGTGAATATTCTATTCGACTCTCTCGTGTTCACTGGTGAATCGATGGCGTAATTGAATCGTTCCATTATCCCACAATTTCCTGTTTTCGTTCTCCATCCAAAATTGAATAGTCCATCATATATATATCTCATGAATATCATCAATTCGTGATTGAAAAATCTTATTCACCCCAATCTCAATTGACTTTAATGATGAATTTAAAAAAAATCTTGGGCCTAGAATATTTTATCTATTCAAATCTGTCATTGACTGAATTTAATTCAATTAATTATTTTCATTCTCATTAATTTAACTGATTTTTTAATTATGATGAATGGAATTCATGAGGTGAATAAATTGGGTTTGAAGTGGACAATCTATTCAAGAAACGAGAATTTTTTTCTGGCAATTAGTCGTTGCATGGGAAAATGCATGGAATAGAGAGATAGGGTAAAGCAGGACTTGGGGATAGTGAAGCTAAGAGGGAGGATACAGAGGCTTTGATATGTCAAAACCGTTTGGTCTTCACCAGCTCACCATCCCTTGTGGTTCATGTAGAAGAGCACCATGTGACAGAGACCAGGAACAAAGCTGGCATCCCCTTTGGTCTCATCATGAATGCCACGTGTTAATGTGGGTTAATATTTTTTTCAATTTCAAGAGAGAATTCTCGGTTTGAAGATCAACCAAAATTTCCACCAAGCAGTTTCATCCTCTTTTTTTCTGTTATTCATTCCATCGAGAATCCAAAGGATTTCATAAAATTTCGATGAGATGAAACGGGAATTTTAAATCGTTGATTGAATTTTTGGAAGTGTAATTATAAATAATTGATAATTCACAAACTGATGAATTATCATGAATTTATCGGATGATAAATTGCTAGAGGGAATATTTTAATATTTTGATTCATTTAGGTCTAAAAAAATTTGAGGGGTTGCGCGAAAAAAAAAATAGAAATAAAGAAAAAATGAGGAACAGAACTGTGTTTGGGAGCTTGAGTTGCTCCAATTTTTCCCTGACAGGAATGAAAGTGCTTGTTGAGAAAAAGAGAGCGAGTGCAAACTGTGGAACAAAACCATTTTGAGATTCTGGCATGGAGAAGTCTGTAATCCCCAGTTCGTTGAGCCCTTCTTTCCCTGTTTTCACTGTAAAAGACATTCTCAAGATTTTTCCTTCCACTTCATCTCTTTGACCGGGATATCTCGTTTTTATAAAAAAATTAACGAACTACCGCAGTTCCTAATTAGATTATTCTTCATAAAAATAATGATTCACTGTAAAGGCTGTCCCATACTTTTATCCAATCGATCAATTAAATTGATAACGATCTAGTGCGAATTGGGTGTTGGAAAATACAATAAATTCAGTACAGAAGTCACGGAAGACTGAATACATTTCACCAAAATATATTCATGTGCATGATACGCCAACCCGAATCCCCGTGTCTTCACTGTGAAATACACATTCTCACTACCAAATTTATTTTCAAGTCACCATTGGATTATTCAAATACCCATATTCTCTATATATCGGATATTCCGATATGACAGTGAGTTCAGACTCCAGAAACCTTTCAATACGTTTAGCTCTCTATCACATCCACTGCATTAAATATCTCGTCAT
>NW_011887775.1:979891-980667 GCF_000806365.1 Fopius arisanus | reverse complement strand
AAAAAAAATTAAAAGTAACATAATTATTCCTCTTAATTCATCAACGTCACGAAAAAAATACTCACTTTCCACGTGAATCTGAATGTGGTCGAGGAAGTTAGGTAGGTCCTCACTTGATTCTCCTGCTGCGTATATTTGCTTCAATAAATCCAAATTAACGGACCCATCTGGATAGAGCTATTGACAAATAGAAATTAATTTATTAATTTTCTATAATCAATCTAATTATGCGTATTGCGAAACAATTCAAAATATAAACTCCTTACAATTTCGGGAATTTTCTCAATGCATTCGTATATTTTTGAAGGGTCCCCACCTTGAATTAAAACAAATGAAATTCTTTAAAGAAAAATAAAATTGCTTTTCAATTCTGAAAATCAGTCGATGCACTATTGTTGTCAAGAATATTAATTGAAGACCGTTAAAATTCAATAGAAGCATGAAACGAATTTTCAAAAAATTCAAAATTTTCATACCTCTCTCCACGCAAATTGATTTCCCATCTCCAATTAATTGGCCAGAAACCGGCGTATTGATGATACAGAAAATACCGAGAATAAAAAAATACGCGATGTTCTCCATTTTTGAACCGGTTGTAGTTCAGTTGTAGTTCAGTTGAAATTGAAAGAAGTTCTGTTCATATTAATATCCGATGAGGCCTTTTTATTCTCGCAGCAACAGCGACTCGTGTTTTTATCTTCAAGTTCTATCATAAAATATAAAATTCCTTTTTTTTCCTACCGGTGCTTCAACAAAAATTGCAAAAATATCCAAAG
>NW_011887775.1:976376-977676 GCF_000806365.1 Fopius arisanus | reverse complement strand
TGATAATAAATTTATTACTTTTGTGTCTCAAGACATTATTTTTCCCGCGTACATTCAAACTTCCGCAGTGGTTTAGGAATTTTCAATATTTTGTTTCGTAAAAAGACAATTATTTGGGGATATCCAACAAAAATTTATTATTATTTTCTGAGTTTTATATTTGCGACATATACCCTATTGGAGTATTCTTTATAATTTTGGGGTGCCATGTAGAAATTCTTTTGGTGACCAAGGGAAACCATGGGCCATCTTATTACAATGAAAGCAATGGTAATCTCGGGTACTCCGTCCAGGCCACGACTAGTGCTTGAACTAGCTCCCGCACAGAACTGAATTTTTTATCTGCAACAAGAATTCAGGGAATTTTTGAGTTCTCATTTTAATAAAAATTTAAGAATTTTTATTACTCCAATCTCAACTTTTTACTGCATTTAAAAAAATTAAAAGTAGCATAATTATTCCTTTTAATTCATCAACGTCACGAAAAAAATACTCACTTTCCACGCGAACCTGAATGTGGTCGATGAACCTAGATATGTTCTCATTTGTTTCTCCTTCTTCGTATATTCGCCTCAATAAAAGCAAATCAACGGTCCCATCTTCAGTCAGCTATTGACAAATAGAAATTAATTTATTAATTTTCTATAATCAATGTAATTATGCGTATTGCGAAACAATTCAAAATATAAACTCCTTACAATTTCAGGACTTCTCAAAATGCACTCGTATGTTTCTGAAGGATCCACACCTTGAATTAAAACAAATGAAATTCTTTAAAGAAAAATAAAATTGCTTTTCAATTCTAAAAATCAGTCGATGCACTATTCTTGACAAGAATATTAATTGAAGACCGTTAAAATTCAATAGAAACATGAAACGAATTTTCAAAAAATTCAAAATTTTCATACCTTTCTCCAAGCAAATTGATCTATCATCTCCAAGTATTTGGCCAGAAACCGGCGTATTGATGATACAGAAAATACCGAGAATAAAAAAATACGCGATGTTCTCCATTTTAGAAACGGTTGTAGTTCAGTTGTAGTTCAGTTGAAATTGAAAGAAGTTCTGTTCAGATTAATACACTCTGAGGCATTTTTATTCTCGCAGTAACAGCGACTCGCGTTTTTATCTTCAAGTTCTATCATAAAATATAAAATTCCTTTTTTTTTCTACCGGTGCTTCAACAAAAATTGCAAAAATATCCAAAGACCTTGATTCCTCCAATATTTACTATCGTTTTATCAAAATAGTAAAATCCTCATTGGATGCCGGAGTTACAAAATCAATTGCGTCATTTTTT